>NW_026699257.1:40000-51523 GCF_030435755.1 Ochotona princeps | reverse complement strand
CATGTATATAATCAGAGACGGTGCGTCGCCATGTTTATTACAGAGAGAATATATGTGTTAACTGGCGTGATATTATTCTCGATAATACTGATGAGCATTTACTACTAGTTCCCTTCCGAGAGGAGCACATAAGCCACTGCTGCACATGCCTTGTGACGTCCTATTATTTTTTTCGTGTGAGTGTGTGTGGGGTGGCTTTTTCCTGCGTAAGCAGCCATTCGTTTGCTAATTGACATTCCCTAATATTTGAGTTACTTCTCTGGGTGTGCATGCAGGAAACTAACGCACGAAAAAACATGCTCCCACTACTCCTCCTCCTGGTACCACTATTGCTGCTGCTGTTGCCAGCGCTGCTCCTGTTGCTACTCGTGCCGCTGTCCCTAGTGCTGCTCCTGCTGCTATTGCTACTGCTGCTGCTATTGCTGCTGCTGTCAGTTTTATTGCTGCTGCTATTGGCACCGTTAGTGCTGCTGCTGCTGCTATTGCTACTGCTATTGCTGCTGCTGCTGCCAGTTATATTGCTGCTGCTATTGGCGCCGTTAGTGCTGCTGCTGCTATTGCTGCTATTGCTGCTGCTACTGGCGCTCTTAGTGCTGCTGCTGCTGTTGCATGTATTATGTGTGTTTGTGTTGCTTACATGATCGGCAATAGATAAAGCCTTTCCTTCTGCTTCGAAGAGGGTTTCTAAGTACTTTCTTCTCCGCATATATGGAACGCTACTACGTTCTCGTTGCTCTTGTACTGCTGACACTTCTTTTAGGGGAACTGCTGTAAGTGAAATACATGCTGCACGCCTCGTAGCTGCTGCTTTTGTTGCTGCTGCTGCTGCCGCCGCTCCTGCCAGTCCTCCTCCTCCTCCTCCTTCTCCTCCTCTTCGTCCTCCTACCACCCCTCCTACTGCTGCTGCTGCTCCTCCCGTCGATGTATTCGTGTCCGTAGTAGTGCCACATTTCTGCTGTTGCGCTGGTAGTACTCGCCCATGTTGTTTCAACTGCTGCAGCAAAGCTCCCGCTGCTGTTGCATCTGGCACAAGATATGCAACTAGCGCGTGAGAAGCGATAGCTTCTACTGCACGCCTATACTCCGGGTAAACCTAACCGTCACCATCAAAACAGCCTCTTGAGAAAAACATGCTCAGAATATACATATATACATATATATATCTATATGCATATACAAAGACACAGATATATACGCATACACATACAGTATGTACGTAGTTCCTTAAATATAATATATATACATCCTACTGCACGCCTATATTGCGGAGGAACTTATCAGTCACCATCATAGAAGTCCCGCAAGAAAACCATCCGTTGAATATACAAGGATGCATATATTTACATATATATATATACATATGGAATATAGATAGATAAATATACGTATACACATACATTATGTACGCAGGTACTTAAATATGATATACATATATATATATATTCTAGTGTACCTGATTTTTCCGTGTAAACCTAACAGTCACCATCATAGTAAACCTTCATCAGAAATAACACACGTAGAATATATATATATATGTATACACATACGTTACGTAAGTAGGTACTTGAATATAATATATATATATATATTCTACCGCACGTCAGTACTCCTGATAGACCTAAGAGTCATCATAGTAGTATAAAAAAGAGCATACGATATTATACATATATATATATATATTAGACATACGCATTCATATATATATATATATATATACGTATAGACCTACATGTAGGTGCTCGCGTAGGTAATAGATATATATATATATATATGTATATATATATATATATATATATATATATTTGTATGTATTTTATTGCATATCTATATTCCGGGTAGACTCAACAGTCACCGCCATGATAGCAATCTGCGAGGGAAAATACATGTAACATATTCCGGTAGACATAAGCGTCATCATCGTAATAGTTCAATATATAGAATATATGTTAGATATACGTACGCACACATATACATACACATACACATACGTACTTGCATGCGCACATACATGCAGCTCGACGTTAGACCACTTCATCTGAGAGGACATATTGAGGGCAGCTGACGAGGAGGAGATGAGGAGACGAAGGGCAGGGATATAGCGCAAGGGATTCAAAGAAGAAGACGAGAACTAATGAAAAGAGAAAGAGACGCACATGAGAAGTACGTAAGGCGTAAGGCCTTGTACATGAGATATGGTGGAAAACAGCATACTACCACACGTACCTTCGAGAAGCACAGAGCGCCTGATAAAGAATTTGGGAAAGAACTGGGATACATATATATATATATATATGCATATGTGTGTACATGGAGGCATGCGGGCGAAGGAGGTGGGGAGAGAGAGAGAGACTTGAAGGACAGCTGACAAGAGTGTCAGAGGGACACAGAAGCAGAGGGAGAGAGAGGAAGGAGAAGCGAGAAAGAGAAAAGAAATGAAAGAGAAGGGCAGCGGAAGAATAGTTGAAATGGAAAGAGAGTAAGCACAGTTTCGGAGGGAGGGAGTACTCACACGAAAGTGGTATCACACACAAACACCGCAACACATGCACGTGCACACATACGCATACACACATACATATACACATACACATACACAGCCGACACACACAGAGAGAGATGTATACGTGAAGATGAGCTTTCATATACACAGACACACATACAGCCATCCACATATATTCTGTCGCACACACATAAAGATATATATGTATACTGACTACCTGTACATATATATACATAAACACATATACATACATGAATGTATGCACACGTACATATACATATACTTACATCCACACCTACACATACGTACGTACATACATGTATATGTATACATATATCTACGCACAGACGTATATACACATAGTTTCACATCCAGAAAGACATAGCTGTACATGCATACACATTTATATATAAACATGCGTACACACATATACACATACGTACACACGTATACACATACATATATACAAAGAATCCCTACACGAAGAAAGCAACAAAGAATTTTCTCACGAGCAGAGGAATAATAATGGACCGTAGATGCATATCCACGAGTACTATAAAAAGCAAAACACAAGCTTGCAGATATACACACACACACACACATACTTATACATGCATCCATACACATGCATATCCACACATTCTTATACACATGCACATTCATATACACGTATACATGCACACGCATATACATACACATACACACGTACACATACACGTTCAAACACACACATATACATACATACATTGACATTCACATTGACATTCACATTCACATTCACATACACGTATACATATACACACACACACACACACAAATACATACATGCGTTCACATACACATACATTCACATAAGCATAGGCAGAAAGACATAGAGAGATCTACAACGACAAGCAAACAAGCCGAAGACAAGCACACACACTCAGTAGATAATAGTATTCCCATGCAGAAATGAACTTCACATATTTATATATATATTACGTGTACAGACAGAGATGCGGCGAGACAAGAGCAGCAGAGTAGTTAAAGAGAGACTGACTTTCTATTGAGTAGAGAGAAAAAGTTGTAAAGAAAAGAGATCATTTCTGGGCGTGAGGCACCACCACGTGCTTTCGCTTTTCCAAGTAAAGTAGCTCACATCTAGTGCTAGTTATCAAGACGGAGGATCAGTCTTCGCGTTATACGAAGAGAGAGAAAGAGAAAGAGAGAGAACAAAAAGAAGAACGCAGCAACGTAGAAAAAGAAGAAGGAGTCTAGCAAGTAGTATTATACGTAAGTAGTGCGATCTCATCCATATAACGCATATACATTCAATGTAGGTGAACCCCCAAGAATACGAAAGACCGAGGTACCCACAATGACACGAACACGCATGCGTGTTTGTTATATTGTATGCAGAAACAAGTCTATATCGAAAGTTCAACTTTTATATCAAGAAGTTAACTGTAGGAGAGAGTGTGGCGAGTATTAAAAGAGCCTCATTGGAGAAATAACAGAAACCGCAACAAGTGCAACAGCAGGACAGAGATCATCCACAGAAACTCTCATGTCACTTGTGCAAATGCACTAGTGTCTTTATATAACCGTAATAACAATCACTGAACTACTAGTACTATTAAAAAGCAAGACCCACAGAAACTCTCATGTCACTTGTACAAATGCACTAGTGTGTTTATATAATCGTAATAACAATCACTGAACTACTTGTAGAAGTAGTATTAATAGTAGTTATTGTTGTCGTAATAGCGGTCGTAAAGTATAAGTAGATGCTATTGTAGTCAAATCAGCACTAGTCATATACTATCCGTAGCAGGAGAGCAGTGCGAATACTAGTTGTAATACTAGTAGTAGTAATAGCAGCAGTAGTTGTAGTGGTAGTAGTAATAGTAGTAGTATGAGTAGACGCAACACTTGTTGGCATAGTATTAGTAGTAGGTATAGTAGTATATAATGGTTCTAATAGTAAGAGTGGTAGAGGGAGTAACGATCCTATAGTATTAGGTATTGTTCTAGTGTTAATGGTGTCATACACTAGTAGTCGTTGTGGTAGTACTAATTCTAGTATCAGGTTATTGTTCTTATAGTAGTAGCTGGTGTTGTTGTGGTTGTTGCTGTTCTTATTGTTTTCGTAGTTGTAGTAGTAGTCGTAGTTGCCGTAGTGATGTATGATCGGGAGCAGTAGAGCAATAGGAAAGTGTCCTTCCAGTATTAGCAAGAAGACTTGTGTAGTAGTAGTAGTAGTAGTAGTAGTAATAGTAGTAGTTGTTGTTGTAGTATAGTAGTAGTAGTAGTAGTAAAGCCTTTGTGGTCGTACTAGTAGTTGGTGTAGTGACGAGTTCATAGCAGCGATGGTGATAGTAGTAGTAGCGGTCGTGGTGATGATAGAGAAGATAGTAGGAAGACTATTAGTGAGAAGTATTATGAAAAGAGTACTATTATGTTAGTCGCAGCAACATAAACAAGTAGCATACTAGTATTAGTAGTAGTAATAATGATAATAGTAGCAGTAATAGTAGTAGTAGTAAGAGTAGTGTTAGTAATAGTAGTTGTATAGTAATAGCAGTTGTAGTAGTATTCATTAGAGGGCGTACAGTAGTAAGCGTAGTAGTAGCAGTAGGAGAAGAAAGAAAAGCATCAACGGTGTATTCAGTGAGTACTACTAAGGTAATATTAGTTGTGGTTGCAATAATATTATTTGTGAGTAATGACAGTGAGCGTGGCAGTAGGAAGAGGAGGAGGAGTTATAGTATACTGATTATAGGTAGTATTGATTTAATAGTTTGCGTGTTAGCAATACTCCTAGCACTAGTAAGTAATATCATACTTCAATAAAATCGAGGAGGAGGCCTGCAATCTCCACATGTTTTTTTTGTTGAATGACCTTCTCGCCGTCTTCTTCTCCTTCTCTGCTCCCATTCCCTCTCTTGTCGCTGCTGCTGCTGTTGTTGTGACTGGGATTGCGCCAGCCTTGCTGCTGTGCATAGGTGATGGCTGCCTGCAAGCCATCTCGTACGTCCGAGCGCAGTTGCTGCCAGAACACGGCTGCAGGAAGAAGAATAGCAGCAGTAGCAGCAACACGGTTCCACCACGCTGCAACAGCAGCACCACTAACACCACCACCACCCTACAACTCATCATGCAACAGCAGCAGCAGAAGCAGCACCCCACAAGTCACCACGCAGCAGCGGCAGCAGCAGCACTCCACGAGTTACACTGCAATGATGATGAAATGTTGTTGCTTGCACTTAGCAACAACAGAAACAGAATGTAAATTTGACAGCAGCAGCAACACTACTGCTAGCAGTAGCAGCAGCATCAGCCTCAGCACTTGCTGCAAGGAATAGAAGGTTAGCAGCTCCGATGTCTAAGCAGCAGCACTAGCACTAGTCACACAAAAGCAGCGACACCAGCGGCTAGAGTTGGAACATGAGCAGCACCACCACCATGTGCAGCAACAAGAGGTAGACCATCAGATGCACCAATAGCTACAGCAGCAGCAACAGCAGCAGCAGCTACAGTAGCAGCAACAGCAGCAAGAGCTGGAAAATAAACAGCACTAGTAGTAGTAGTAGCACCAACAGCACCAGCAGCAGCAGCAGGCGAATGATTAGCAATAACAACAGGAGGATGAGGAGCACCAGCGCCAACAAGAGCACCAGCAGCAACGTAGCAGCAAACGCGACCGAACACCTACACAGCAGCAGGACCAGCAGAAGCAGCAACAGTGTTAGTAATAGTATTAAGAGTAGGAATAGCAATTGCGTATATACGTAGGGAAACTAACTTTCTGCTTTATGAAGAGCAGCCTTGTTGACACTTTGCTGTTGCATCAGCCCCGTCAGCTCTGCCTGCAAAGTACGCATGCTTTCTGTTGCCGTCTCAAAGTCCTGCAACAACAGCAACAGCAGCAACAGCGGCACCATCAGCACCAAAAAGACAGAGTGGCAACAGATGTGTCGTCAACAGCAGCAGGAGGAGGACTGAGCAGCAGTAGCCACAGTAGCAGTAGCAACAGCTGCTGCAGTAGCCACAGTAGCAGCAGTAGTAATAGCCACAGCAGCAGTTGCAGCAACACCAGCAGTAGGAGACACAATAGCAGCAGTAGCCAGAGTAGAGAGAGCCACACCAGCAATAGCAGCCACAGTAACAGTACTAGTCACAGCAGCAGCAGCAGGAGGAGGAGCCACAATAGCAGTAGCCAGCGTAGTACGAGCACCCACAGTAAAAATAGCATTCACAGTAACAGCAGTAGCGACAGTAGCCATAGCCATAGCAGCAGTAACCAGAGTAGTAAGAGCACCGCCACAGTAGCAGTAGCAGCCACTGTAGCAGTGGTAGACATAATAGCAGCAATAGCTACAGTATCAGTGGTCAGAGTAGTTCGAGCACAGGCACAGTAGCAGTAGCAGCCACAGCAGCAGCGGCAGGCACAGCAACAGTAGCAGCCACAGTAGCAGTAGTAGCCACTGTAGCAGTGGTAGACACAATAGTAGCAGTAGCCAGAGTAGTACGACCAGCCACAGTAGCAGTAGTAGCCACAGCAGCAGTAGTAGTTACAACAGGAGTGTCAGCCCCACATGGTATTAACACCACCCATGAATCCAAAGCGGCGAATAGGACTAGTGCAGCTGCGAAGGCAAGGTAGCATTAAGAACGAGACAGGGGCAGCACTACATATGGGAAGAAGAGAGAAGTTGCTAAGGCTGTGAAAGTAAATCGGGTTGGCAGTTCATATGTACATATATTTCAGGAAAAAAAATGTGAAAGACGCTTGAGCGATATTGCAGCATTACCACACGTATGTACATTCAACGGAGAGAAACAGCTGCAACAATACAAAAGAACTCCTACAGCCGCCATTGCAAAATATATATATATATATATATAAATATACATATATGCCATTAAGTATACATTGATGTACTAGTACATATGTAGAGACGATGGTATAACACGACAGCAATATATATAAATATATGTATATACGTACATACTAATACATATAAGGAGAATGATAGTCGTACGTGAAGCGTATATGTGGAGCAGCTATTACAGTGCATGCATATGCATATATACGTATACAGTTATATATCATCAAGTATATACTGACCTACTGGTATTTATAGGAAAATGATACCATGACAGCAGTAAATACACATATATCATCAGATATATACGGATTCACACATATATATACTGACAGTAATATTCGTAAGTGGAGAGTGTATGAAGAACACTCACTACAACAATATATGCATCAACAAATGTATACATATTCGTTGATGGAGCGTATATGAGCACCATCCAGTTTATCGCCATATGTATATATATATATATATATGTACAGACTTACTAGTACATCTATAAAGAATGTTATAAGTCGAACGTGTATATGGAGCACCCACTACAGCAATATACAAAATCACAAATATAAATCTACTAATACACATATAAAGGGTGATACCACTACAGCAACGTATATATATGTACATGGACCTACTAGTTTATATATAAAGAGAATGGTATATGTGCGTGGACCGTGTATATATGGATAAGCCACTACAGCAGCAGTAATATATATACATATATATCATCAGATATATACGCACCTACTTGAACATAAAGAAGAGAATGGTATACGTACGTAGAACGTATGTAGGAGCTCCGATGGGAGTGTATATACATACAGGAGCAGAGGAACATACCACCTCGTGCATACAATGGTGTAGCTGTCGTTGTAGTCATACTAACACTATGACTAGAATCAGTAGTAGTTGAGTAGTAGCACAGCAATCGTAGTAGTAGTAGTATAGTAGTAGTAGTAATATAGCAATAGGACAGACAGCAACAGCAATACCAGCATCAGCAATAGCAACATACACAGCAGCAATAGCAGCAGCAGTACGAGAGGGAGTAGTCTCCGAGCAATAGCAGTAGCAGCAGCACAAACATCCACAAGGCCAAAAGTTAAAGCATGTCAAGGAGACGCTTGTATTGCTCACGTACATGACTGAGTTGCTGCTCCTTCGCTTCCGCTTGCTGGAGATTGCGCAAGGCTTCACGTTGCGCTGTGGCATGCCAATCTACTTCCTTTTGCAAAGAAGCCTCTTCTTCTCTTAGCTGGTCCAGCTGCAGCACATACAAGCTCACAGCCGCCACTCCCGCAAGCACCGATGAGAGCGATAGCACCAGTAACAGCAGCCACAAGAATGCAATGGCAGTAGCTTGGGTAACTGCAGCAGCAAAGCAGCAATAAAATCACCGAAAACAACAGCACCGAAGCGGAAATAGCAATAGCAATAGCAATAGCAGCAGCAGCAGGAGGAGAGCATTGACAGTAGTAGAAATAGTAGCAGCAATTTATCAGAAGCAGCAGCAGGAGAGCATTGACAGTAGTAGAAATAGTAGCAGCAATTTATCAGCAGCAGCAGCAACCTCGATAGCAACAGCCAAGACAACTGCAGCAGCAGCAGCACTATCAATAGCAGTAGCACGAACAGTCCCAAGAGGAGAGCACTGGCAACAATAGTATGAGTACTGGTACAAATAATAATAGCAGCTCCGGTAGCATTACCAGAATAAGCTGCTGCAGCAGCACCAACAGCAATAGCAATACGAGCAACACAAACAGCAATAGCAGCGGTAAGAATACTGTGGCAGTAGTAAAAGTAGCAGCAGCAGTAGCAATAGCAGTAGCAGCTGGAGGACTGCAATGGCAGTAGTAGTAGTAGTGGTAGTAGAAGTAGTAGTAGCCGTGGTTTAGCCGTCGACAGGTCTGCAGCAGCGGCAATAGCAATACCAGCCACAGCAATAGCAGCAGGAGCACTAGTACTGATAGTAGCACCAGCAATAGCAGCAATGGCAGCAGCATTAATAACAGGACCCCCAGTAGCATATAAGTGTGAAAAGCATCCTCCTCTGCGCCCTGATCTCCTTGCATTCATTCCTAAAACGTCGACACAAGCGTAAAAAAAAAACACACACACACCTCAGCGTGCATACATATACATATATATATATATACATACATAAACATATACCCTTCGCACCCTCTGCATATAGACAAACGTCTTTCACTGCTGCGCTTCTCTCCTGTAGTACACAGCATATAAACAGCATCTACCTACATAGAGACTTGGCATCTACCATTACATATATATATGTGTATGCATATATTAATGTGTCTACATATGCAGTACGATGTTTCTGTACACAGTCCTCAGTAGACACGTATTAAATCGACCGCAACCTCCTCATATACTATTGGGCTTTTCCCATATAGTACAGCAGTCAAACAGCATCAATGTCTAATCAGAATAGGCGTCCACCATGATCACCTGCTTGACTGTGCAGGTGTATGTGTGTGTGTGTGTTAGTGTGTATATGTGTATACGCGTCTGTGTGTGTGTCTGGATGTGTACGTGTGAATGGGTACACATGCATGTGACGCCTGCTCACAGGAGAACATGGTTTATATGCACGTCACACGTGGAATACGCAAAATGTGCATGCAACTCATGATGCACGTTTATATTTCAAGATATATACTAATACCCGTCCACCCGTATTCATATATTATGTGTGTGCATCTATGTGTGTCTACAAATATACACGCATTACATATGTCGAAACAGGGCGTTTTTCTATGAGCTTTACTGCGTATGAAGCGAAAGCGTAACAGTTATACAAAATGTATATGTATACATATACATATATATACATATTTGAAGGTTTAGAGTCTCTCTCTCTACATATATACATATATGTATTTATGTGGAGGTATACTGTCTATATCTATATCTCTCTCTATATATATATATCTATATATATATGTGTATGTACACATTGGACGGTATACAGTCTACATATATATAGATGTATGTGTTTGTATATATTGAAAGTATAGAGTCTATATGTCTACATAAATATATATATTAGTACACGTGTATGTGTACATTTGAAGGTATATCGTATGTATATATATAGAGATGTATGTATATATTCGTAGGTATAGAGTGTATATATATATAAGTGCGAAGGTGTAGAGTCTTTATTTATATATATAAGGTATAGAGTCTACATATACATATATTTATATACGCATATATATATATATATGATGGTATAGAGTGTATATATATCTGAAGATACAGAGTCTATAGGTACATGTGTATGAATATATGTGTAAATGTTAAATCTATGTATATATATATATGCGTGTGTTGGTATATATTGAGGGGTATGGAGCCTCTCTGCCTTCCAGTAAATACATATATATTTACATATATATTTTATATATGTGCGTATGTATATATTCGAAGGCAAGGAAACAAAGGACCACCTCCGCCCATGTTTGCACATACTCGAGCCCTGACGTACATGACTTCATTCAAAGCGCCTCAAACTCAAAAATACACAAACAGTAGCTGATACATACAACATCTATCGCACCCTCTACATATATATACGTATATGTACATATATGTATATACGCAGCTATACATATGTTTATGTAGGCATATACATATACACATAAACATGTATGGGCATAACTGTATGTACGTTTGCACGTATGTATCAAGTCATGTACACAGTGAGACTTATGTATGTATATATGTGTGTTTTGTAGAGCCTGTCAGAGGGGATGAAGTTACGTGAAGACGACTACATACCTATCCATTTATATACCAATATATATTCATATGCATTTACATATCAATATACTACGTGTTGGTGACAAGACTGAATATCATTTTCTTCACATGCATATTGTAGAAACGCGGCTGACAGCAATTATATAAGCAACGGTGTCTATGGAAGAGAGAAAATGATTGGTAGTGTTAAATGAGAGAGAGCAAGACGCTTGGAGTATGTCGCTAGTACTATTACTAGTACTACGAGTGCTTACCTTGTACTGCATGCATGTGCAACAGTGTAAGTGTGTATGTATGTAAGAGAAAAAAACGAAAACCTAGTAAGCACTATTTCCAGTAAGAGGAAGAAAGAAAGAGACTGAGACACTG
>NW_026699257.1:0-37500 GCF_030435755.1 Ochotona princeps | reverse complement strand
ACACTTGTAGGGGGACCACAAAATAAATATACGCAGCTCTCAAATTTTCATGCACCAGTTCCACATACAAGGAGCATAGAAGCAGCAACACCTTACTTGCAACAGAAGCAGCAGCAACCGCACAATAAGAGCAGCATACGGTATACTAAACGGGCTCTGTTTTTTCTGCAGCAAAATAGCAACACCACCAAATAGGCACGCAGTAAGTCACCTCTGCAGCAACAGCAGCAGCAACACGAGCAGCAGCAACTGTACGTGCAGCACATAATTTTGAAAGGAGAGCTGCTAGTTTCGCAGCAGTAGCGGCAACTACTGCACATCATATATGGAAGCAGCCTTTCTCTTTGTTCTGCTGCTGCCATTGTTTCTACCTGCAGCTCGTCTAGTTTTTTACTGCAGCAATAGCAGCAATAGCAGCAGTAGCAGTAGTAGTGGTAGCCAAAGCACAGAAAATGAATTTACTGCAGCATTTATATCACAACAGGAGATAGCAGCAGCTCTTCGTCTCCTTCGCGAAAGCAGCAGCTTGAAAACAAAAGTTGCGGTCGCGGCAGAAAAGAGCTGCCGGTAAACCTCCACCAAACACAAGGATACCTGCAGCACTCAAAAAATCTAGTAGTAGTAGTAGTATTAGTAGTAGTAATAGTAGTATTAGTATTAGTAGCAGTGCTAGTAGTACTTGCTGTTGTTGTATTAATAGTAGTAATAGTACTAGTAGTCGTTGTTGCCGTTGTAGTAGTAGTAGTAGTAGTAGTAATAGCAGTAGTACTAGTATTACTAGCCTTATGTCTATTGAAAGAAAACCTGCATGTTACAATAGTCTCCATCTACTACTACTACTAGTACTACTAGTTACTAGTACTAGTAGTAGTGGTAATAGTAGAAGTAGTAATCCTGGTAGTACTAGTAGCAGAAATAGCAGTAGTAATAGTACTAGTGGTAGTAGTAGTAGTAGTACTACTACTACTAGTAGTAGGAGGAGGAGGAGTACTTGTAGTAGTGGGAGTACTAGTAGTAGCAGTAGTTATACTAGTCTCAGTAGTAGTAGTAGTATTAGTAGGAGTATAGTAGTTCTAGTAATAGTTGTAGTAGTACTACTAGCAGGAGTTGCAGTAGTAGTACTAGTACTAGTGGCAGTTTTAGTAGTAGTAGTAGTAGTAGCACTAGTATTAACACCAGTTGTAGTTGTAGTAATAGTAGTAGTAGCAGTAGTAGTAGTAGCATCAGTAGAGGTGGTAGTACTAGTGACGGCGCTAGTAGTAGTAGTAGTACTAGTAGTACTAGTAGTACTAGTACTAGTACAAGTAGTAGTACTAGTAATAGTGCTAGTAATAGTAGTAGTACTGGTTGTTGCAATATTAGTAGTATCAGTAGTAATAGTAGTATTAGCACCTGTAGCAGTAATAGTACGCGTACTGTTAGTAGTGGTAGCAGTAGTAGTTAGTAGTACTAACTACTACTACTTAATGTAGTAGTAGCCGAGAGATATTGCAGACACACACCGTTGCGCAGCGGCAGTAAAATAGTTGTAGATACTAAAGACACAGCACAACTAGCAGAAAAAGAGCTGCAGACACACACCAGTTATACCTAACAGCACAATACGCACAGACTACACAGCAGCACAAGAAGCAGCAGTACAGCAGTCAGCGACACCACAGCAGCAGCAGCAGCCGAAAAAAGTAACTACAAGCAATGCAGCAGCGCCAGCAGGAGGAGAGTAACTACAGATACAGCAGCAGCAGCAGAAGCATCAGCAGTAGAGTGGCAGAAGAGCCAGCAAAAGCAACAACAGTAGGAGTAGAGCAACTGCAGACGCAGCAGCAACAGCAGCAGAAGACGAGTAGCTGCAGACAGAGCAGCAGCAGTAGCGGCAGCGGCAGCCGCAGCATCAGCCGTAGTAGAATCGTCAGAGGAACAACAGCAGCAGCACCAGCAGAGAGGAAATTGTGAAGAAGCAGCAGCAACACCAGCAGTTGACAAGCGGCGGGCTTGTGGCTAGCAGTAAGTAGTGCACCCACGCCAAGTAATCAACGCTGATGCATATACAACTCATACACACAGCAACACAGCGGTCTCTACCCTTTGAGTCTTCAACGCGGGCATGCAGCCTACGTACAGCAAGCGTTTTATCGTTATCATACATGTTTCTTCTGCATGTGTGCATGCGCTCATAATGACATCCATTCACACAGAGAGACATTGACTTGTCTTCTCCGTCTAGCACTACTACTATTATTACTGCTACCCACCATGTTGCCTGCCTGCAAGCTACGGCTTTCTTATCGTATTTCCGGCAAATCTTTCTGCCCCTATTCTCGACGTATATATTGTGCAAGAGCGCGCACACACACACACACAGACGTACTGATAATACTAAAATACAATCATAACACGGAAGAGAGATCGACATAGAAAGAGAATGAAAGATAGAGAGAGAGAAATATGTACACACAAAAGGATATGGTTGTTTTGTCATGTATACGGACATTTTTTTTTCGTTTACGTATATAATAACAGGCAGACAGCTACGTTGGAGTCTTCTACTACACACACACACACACATACCTGTACAAACACAGTACATCCACATACACACACATACACACCCCCCCCTACGTATACACACACACACACGCATAAATACAAATCTTTCGCACACCATCTCTCTTATTATAATGCATGTATTCATGTGTGCATGTGTGTAGCACGTGCTACCGCGTTAGAAATACTCTTACAAACAAAATGAACCCCTCCTGCCATCCACACGTGCATGTACATATATGTATATGCAAACCCATACTTCGTAAGGTGTGACTGCTACGAAGACACTACTCATCTGCATATGGACGCAGGAGGTAGACTGCTGGTATGCAGGTGCATATACGTCTGTGCAGCCGTCGTTATGTGAGTCGCGCTAAGTCACTTCTTCATATTCACGAATATGTTTCTGGCTGAACAGCCATAAACATATATATATATATATATTTACATATATATGTTCACAACACACAACATACATGTGTGTATATATATATAGTAGTGAAGGGATTACTATGAATATGTGCAATCACTGTCTCTAAACAGTAGTCCTAATAGTATCTGTGCACACAAACATATATATATATATACATATACATTTTGTGTGTGGATGTATGCATATATATATATATATATGTATTTATGTATGTGCACAGAAGGTGTTAGTAGACAATTGCTTTTTCTATGTAATAAGTATATATATATCATATTGCACGTGGGCCACGAAATTACCTATAGCTGTAAGTTTTTCACGTAATTGTTGTAGCTGTTGTTCTCGATATAATGTCTGCTGCTTCTGCTGTTGCTCCTCTGCTTTTAGTGCTTCGAGTTGTAGTCGCACAGCCTCTTCTTCCGATCTCCACGATGCAAGGGATTGCTGCGCAGATTCGCGTGTTTCTGTTTGGAAGGGCGCTGTTGCAGTTGTATCTGTTGCCTCTGCTGTTGGAGTTGCTGTTTGTGTTGCTCTGAAGCTCCTGCGCGTCTCTCTAAATTTGCCAGTTCCTCCGTCTCACGCACTAGCAGCTTCTCCACTTCATGCAGTGCTGCGGTTGCTGCATTCCATTTCTTCTCTGAAAATGTGAAAACCACATTACTATACAAACCATTAAGTATCAAACACACCGATATATATATATATATACATATACATATGTATATATATATATATGCATGTATATAACACAGTTGGGAAAGACAAAAAAAACATATATATATATATAAACATATACACAGGGTATGTGACATTTGCAAAGCCAGTTCGATGGTAGTTACACACTTATCAGCGTTGCCCTTGCAATTCTCGAATACAAATACATACATATATATATACATATGAGAGTCGCAAGGGGAACGCCAGTAAGTATAAACACAAGTACATATATACACATATAAATGCAGAGGCAACACCGATGAATATAAACACAAATGTATACATATATATATCTATATATATATATATGTATATATGAGTTGCAAAGTCGTCCCACTAAACAGTAACATATACATATATATATACATATATATGTATATATATATATATGTACATATATATACCAGCGTTTTAGAAGCCCACATTAGGAAAAACCATATATATATATATAAATATATAAATATATATATATATATACGCAAATATATATACCAGCGTTTTAAAAATGTGTACACATATATTTATAATATACAGTATATATGAGTTGTAAAGGCAACACAAACGACTAAAAATAGATATTATATATATGTATGTACATATATATGTATACATATATGTATATATAAATATATGAGTTTGCAAAGGCAGCACAAAAGCATAGAAGAATGAAAATATATATACATATGTATTTGCTGCACGAATATAGAGACAAGTACATATGTGTACGTATATAGGCATATATGCATTTGTAGGGGTAGTAGCGGGGACAGCTATGAGAGTAGGCCGTTGGAAACAACGTGATTAGATGGACATGTACGAAGCATTTTGACGCGTAGCTGTACCTGACATGTGTGTGAGAACTAATAAGGACTAGCTAGCAAGTATATAAGACAGAAGGAGAAAGGGAAAGACAGAGAGAATGAGACACAGAGAGAGAGAGGAGAAATTCTTGGAGTTGAGTTGATAACAGCACCAGGTCAGGAATATATGGCAGAAAAGACGAAGCAGCCTTGCGCGGGTGTGGATGTGTCAATACATGCAGCGTGCAGTAAGCAGAGGCTAGCAAGTATCATATAGGAAGAGAGAAAGAGAGAGACAGAAGAGAGAAAGAAACAGAGAGAGAAAAGTAGAAAGAGACTTGAAGATGTGTAGAGAGAAAAACATACCAAGAGAATCGTGTTCGCTGCATCTTCCTCTTGTTCTCTGAAGTCAAGCGAGATGCATATGTGGAGATATACAGGACTACCTAACAAGTACATGAAGAAAGAGAAAGAGAGATAAGGATGGAGGTAGAACGACAGAGAGAGGGGAATTCGTAATTGCTTTGAATGCATGCCAAATGCATCATATTATTACAAACATCGCTTTCCAGTTAGAGCTGCGAGTGCTCGTGAAGTACACTAGAAACTACCAACCTAACCGCAGAGAGAAAGACAAGAGAAAAAAAAGAGAGCGACAGAAAGAGAAAGAGAGGGAAGCAGAGAGAAGGAGAGAGAATAACATTCTACTTGAGCACATACCAGCTAAAACGTATTCACAGGCATCTCTTTCTTGTTCAAGTTGCAGACACTTGCGAAGTTCTTCACCATCTGCAGCAAGAGCACGAAGTTTCCTCTGTAACAAGCCAAGGCTATCAGAAAGACGTAAAGCCTGTTTTCTTCCCTCCTGCAATAACAACTGCGTTTCTCTACTTTTTTCAGCAAAGCCTGCTCCTCCAGCTGCTGCTAATAACGATACTAAACGAGCTTCCTTGCTCTGCAACACCTCTCGCCCTATACGCCCTTGCTGTATGAGATACGGTACACTTGTCTGCAGAAGACCTGAATTTCTGTTATGGCTTCTGCTACTGCTGCTCCATGTGCTCCTGCAAATACAAAAGTATAACACACAACAGAATGTATTTCATGTACTTTGCGCATGCAGGTGCAATTGGAGGTTGGTGGTTGCGTATAGACAACACGCACTTGTTCTACCCCAAATATATATATATATACATATATATATGAGAGAAAGCAAGCAACTCTCTCTCTTCTTGTAGATGTAGGTGTGTACGTGTATGTAATATGTATTTGTTTACGCGCGTATATATAGAGGCACATATGTGCATGCATCTCTCTCAGTTTATGTAATTCAGGACGCCTGTATAATATCTATCTGTTCTGTCGTATACGATATATATGTACATATGGTTGGAGCGGCTCTCTCTTCGTACACGTACGTACAGCCAGAGAGAAACAGATCGCCACAGTTGTAGTGGCAGCAATAGTAGTAGTAGTAGTGACTGTAGCAGAAGACGCGTACTACTGGTTGTCCTATCAGCAGTCACAATAGTAGTAGTACTGTTGTCAGTAGTAGTAGAAGTAGTAATAGCAGCGCTGAAGGTGTAATGGTTGTAATAGTAGTAGTCGTGATAATAATAGCGGCAGTAGTATTACGAGTACACGTGAAATCACTAGTAGTGCAGCAACAGCAGCAGTGGTGATGATATAAGTAAAAGCGGTACTAGTGCTGGTCATAATCGTAATGCGTCAATCGTAGGAGTACGTGCACTAATGCCGAAACTGGTAGTACAAGGCTTGGAAGTACTGTTGCAGTAGACGTTGTGATAATACTAGTAGTAGTAGTAGAATTGCAGTAAGAGCAGTGGCAGTGGGTGACTGTGTGTTATAGTGAGAGTATGGCACTAGTGTGTACATAGAGTAATAGTAGTAATGGCAATTGTAGTAGTAGCAGTAGCAGTATTATAAATAATAGTAGTAGTAATAATAATTGGTAGGAGTAGTGGTATAACTAGTGGGAGTGAGCAGTAGTAGTTGTGGTAGTGATGTAGTAGTAGTAGTAGTGGTAGCTTGCTGCAGTATATTCATAATACTCTGTAGTAGTAGAAGTAGTAGTAGTAGTAACAGTAGCAACTCTATCTTTGTCATAATTAGAGTAGTAGTAGCAGTAGTAGTAGAAGTAGTAGTAGTTTTAATCGTTTTGGTGATAGCTGTAACAATATGTGGAGTATTTTTGATGGTAGTAGTAGTAGTTAGTAGTGCTGGTAGAGATACGTGTAGGAAGGGTGTGGACGTGGGGGAGAGCGCGTCAGGAAGAGCACGTTGGTTGGATGACGTGTCTCACCTGCCGAAACCAGCGCACTCCAGAAGTTGTTGTACTGCGGCTTTGCTGCAGAAATATCACCCCCAAAAGAACATATATACATCGTATGTATATACGTAGATAGATAGATGAATGTACATGAATATATTCCCATATATATGCATTTACATGGATATATATATATCTATATACGTATGTGGAGATGTATATACGACACTCTAGTGTATGCTTGTATGAATGTTTCACTCATACTCATATACGACTAACATATGTACATGTACATACGTGCATGTACATATTACTACGTAGTATACTATATATAGAGATACAGATACACCTATATACGCGTATATAACTAATACATACACATATGTACGTATATATATATATACATACTGCCAACAGAGTTATTCCATACGTATGTCAGCATATACCACTGATACATACATGAAGCTGTATTAGTTACTAATCATCATATTTCCTATACAGCCATATTCAACGAATTCATGTACATATGTATGTTTATTTATTACTGCTCCATCTAGTACACGCCTAATAGATATAAGTACGTATACGTATACCATTATTATATCTACCCAGGTACATACATTTTAGTAGTTGAAGAACTAATTTGCAGACGTACTGAAAGGTACGCAGGTATACTCACACGTGACAGACTCCACGTGTAATACACCACACACACACACACATGCACATGCACACATATATAAATTATATATATATCTACATATATATATGTATATATAAAACATGCATATAAATATGTATATATTTGATGTGTGTATTGCAGTATGCTATCATGGCTTAAGCGCGAACGAAGTGTGTACTCAAATTTTATAAGAATTCTATAGTTTCAAAGACTACATATATACACATCTGTATATACATGCACCTATATACGTTATGAGTAGTGTCCTTCGATATTATGACTTAAACGCAAAGGAAGTGTCCAATTACTAGTTATACGTGTCGTGTACTTGGGAAAAAAATACATATACATATATATATATAAATATACACATCTATAGAGTTATATATATAATCATACATATGCATAATTATATATTTACGCCCTGTGTAATGTACTTGGTTTTATTGGCTTAGCTGCAACGAGTGTTTGATTGACCTTTCTAAGCGTATATAATTATTTAAGTGGAGAGTGTACGATGTTTGTATGACTGGTGGTCTGCAATAGTTTCGGTCATACAAGGGACCAGAGAGTACTCAGCCCTTTTCGTTTGCCTTTCTAGAAGTATACATTTATATATGTATGTATATATGTATATTATACATATATATATGTATATTATGCCGTACACGTATTATGTGCGAGTCCGTAGCAGAAGAATGTATAAAGATATATACAGAAAATGAAGATAGAGGGTTACAAAGAGATATGATTTCAGTTGACAGAAGCAGAAGTGTTCGTCTTCTTCTTGTCTTCGTTAAGTAAACTCAAAATGTCCTCCCCCGTATATTATTACCTTCAGACATGTACGTGTTGTATATTCACACACACATACACACACACACAAAAGAAGCGAAGGGCTATCATTTGAAATACTTAAAATGTCGATATGGATTTTGGACATATACGTGTTATATATACACACACATAGACACAAAAGAAGCAGAGGGCTATTATTAGATATACATACAATCACGATGTGAATTTCAGATATATGCGTGTTGTATATGCACTCACACACACACACACAAGAAGCAGAGGGCTATCATTGGAGACACATATTGTCACAACAGAGCATTCCAAAGTGTGGCTATATATATGTATACATATGTATATGTATATGTATATATACACAAGAAAGCAAAAAAGATTCTTACTTCACGCGCTTCCCCTGTATGTACGTACACCTCATCGTGGGCTGCCGTGAACACTCGGCGTAAACTAATCTCGTCCTCGTCGTACTAAAAATGCAAACGAAACGCCGAAGGGAAGAAAAAAAGAAGCAGCAGCAGCAACACCTGGAGCAGCAGGTACTACGGTGGCTTCCTCATAATAATAACAGCACCCGCGGCATCAGTTAAAACATTCCCCTACATTTATGTATATATATATATATATATATATATGCATATGCAACACCGTACACATGCCCACACACATACATACGTACATATATAGCATACACATACATACATACATACATACGTCCTTGAGTACACACACACATATATTTTCGCATACATTCTACAAGCATACATATACAAATACATATATATATATATATATATACATAGGCACATACATATATACTCATGTACATACAATCATAGATATTGACGCACACTTTACGTGCACGCACATATGCATATATACATTCATACATACATGTACAAATACACACATACTTGTGCATATACACACATACATATTTACATGCAGATACATGCTCAAACATATGCATATGTGCATATACATGTAAATGCAGTAACCAATACATAAATACATACATACTTGTATACATCCACCTATTCATATGCAAAGACCCATATGCATACAAAAATACATATCAACACATACATACATACATATATTCACACATATGTACATAGTGGCACATATACATACATACCACCATCTACACATGCATGCATGCATACATACAGATGTATATATATACGTACATACACGCTTACATATAATCATACAAGCAAACAGATGCATGCACCCCTAGTGAGCGCACGTGTGTATATACGTAATATAGGAAACGGCAGAAAATTTATTACTTCAAACAGCGAGCAGAGAGGGGCACACGCGTACATACTGTAAGCCGCAGAGAACACTACTGATTAGTGCTGGTAGGACTATTTGTAGCAATAGCAATACCAGTATTACCAGTAGTGCAACTAGTAGTAGTACTATTAGTAGTAGTAGTATTATATATATATAGCCACTGGTGTACAGTGAGTGTAGAGTGACTCGCATCTTCTCATTGCCTCTGCTGCCTTCTCTTTCGCATGGGGTCAACGCCTTTTCTGCTTTGGTACGTATGTATGCGTGTATGACAGACAGCAATACAGTGACATCAGCTTCATATGTTTCATGCATCCCTTGCTTACGTACGTAAGTATGCATGTATGTATGTGTAATATAGACGAAAACAGAGGGAACACATTTCTTGACATCATTCTCATTTATATACGTGTATACGGGTGTCGGAAACATCAACAACAATAACAACATAGTCATAACAACTTTACATCTTTCATGCCATTCTTATGTATGTATGTATGTAAGTATGTATGTATGTATGTAAATGTATGCATGTATGTATGTATGTATGTAAATGTATGTAAGTGCATGTGAATGTATGTAAATGTATGTATGCATATAAATGTATCTAAATGTATGTATATACACAATATATAACAAGTGTATGTGTATTATAGACAACAGCAGGGTAGAAAAATCCCTACATGCCATTCTTGTATGCGTTTGTATGTGTATGTGTGAGTATGTACAATAGACGACAACAATAAACAAAAAACAGCTCAGTATCTTCTATGCTATTCCTCTTTCTGTATATATATATATTCATGCACATGTACTATAAATAATAACAACACAGTGACAACATCTTCATACGTTTCATGCCGTTCTTATCTTCGTATATATACATGTGTGTGTGTCTACGGCTATGATAGACAAAAACAGAGGAATCACATCTTTGTATGCAATTCTCTTCCACGTATTTTCATATACTTGTGAAATTTTACCAACAATCACAGCACCAATAGAGTATGGACACCTTCACAAGTTCTATGCCATCCTTGTGTATCTACATATACGTATGTGTGTGTACAGCAGACGACAACAAGATAGAACCATCGTTGTATGCCATGCTTGTTCATGTAAGCATGTATATGAGGGCCACATAATTAGCGCCTCATGGCCTGTGTGTGTATGGTTGTATACTATATATATACACATGCTTCACGGCCACATAATGAACGCCTCATGACCTCTGTGTGTGTATAATATATATATACATATATATACACATGTATGAGGGAGACATAATGAACGCCGCATGGCCTGTGTGTGCATAATATATACATATATATATACATATATGTATAAGGGCCACATAGTGAACGCCTCACGGCTTATACATATATATACATATATTTGTAGATGTCACAGAATAGGCACCTCAAAGCGTGTGTAGATATACACAGATACACATATACATGAAAGCCACATAGTGAGTCCCTCAAGATCTGTATCAGATATATATGTATATGTATACATATATATATATATCTGAGGGCCACATAATGAATGCCTCATGGCTCATATTTATGTATATATATGTATATATTAAAGTGCCACAGAGCGGGTGCCTCATGGCTTGTACAGACATATACAGATGTATATATATGAGCCACATAGTGAGCCCTCAAGACATGTATCGTAGATAGATTTATATATATATACATATATATATGAGGCCACATAACGAGCGCCTCATGGCCTGTGTGAGAACAGTATATATATATATATTTACAGTATACATATATATATATACAAATATACGGGCCACATAATGAATGTCTCATGACGTATATGCAAGTGTAACAAAATGGGCGCCTCAAGGCTTGCATAAATATACTGATATTTGTACATATATATATATGTGGGCCACATAGTCAGCCCCTTAGTGCATGCATCGAAGATATGTATATATATATATATATATACGTATATATATGTATATATATGAATGAGAGCCACATAATGAGGGTCATACAGTGAACATGCCTCTTACCATACAGAGACGTCGATCCGCATTTGAAAGGACGATTTCAACGCTGCCTTCTTCTACGCGCTCGCTCACTCCCTCCTAAATGCGCATGCATCAGCACAAACAGTGGTCGCATTAGAGACAGTAGCAACAGCAGCAGAGTCTGTGCAGCTGCTGCAGCAGCAGCGTTAGACGCACCAGCAACGACAGCAGAGTACGAGCAGCAGGACGAGCAACAGCAGCAGCAGCACCAGCAGCATCAGGCGTACGAGCAACAGCAGCAGAGGAAGGCTGCAACAGCAGCAGAGGAAGGCTGCAAGAGCAGCAGCAGCGACAACAGCAGTATCGGCAACAGCAGCATCACCAGCAGCGTAGTATAGCAACGACAGCAAACGAAGAGTTGATAGCAGCACAAGTAATGGCAGCTGCAGCCGCATCGGCATCAGCAGTAGCAACAGAGTATCGTTGGGTACCCGAAGCTACAGTAGACTCTTGGTGCAGAGGAGCACCAGCAGCAGTGACATAAAACATCAGCGTCAGCGACAGCAGTCGGCTGCAATCAACAGCAGCAGCAACAGCAGTAATAGAAGCAACAGCAGTAGTAGGAGCAACACCAGTAGCAGTAGTAGTAGCAGCAGCAGTAGTAGTAGCAAAAACAGCAGTGCAGCAGCAGCAGCGGTAGCAACAGCAGCAAGGGGAGGGAAAGAACAGAAGAGCGAGAATATATTGACCAGCAGCTCAAGCGTAGAGAGACTCTCTCACGTGCAAAAGGAAGCGGCGTTCTGCAGCAGTGTGACCTCCCTCTCCAAGAGCGAAGGCAATGGCCAACAAAAGATTGGATTTTCCCCCTCCATTGCTACCAACTGCAGCAGCAAACAGAGCAGCAAAAGCAACAATCAGCAGCGACAACTTCAGCAGGAGGGGCAGCGACTCCAGCACCACCAGCAACAGCGACAACAGAAGCAACGCCAACAGAAGGAGGAGCAGCAATAACAGCATTCGGTCAGCAGTAACCCTAGAACAACAGCAACAGTAGCAAATATTCGATGAAAATGAATGATATGAATTTGGTAAGAGTTGTATTTGACACGCGAGAGTGGAAGTGGAAGGAACAGTGATAGTGTATGGGAATAGATACGTGCATGCATATACATATCCATATCACACATATAGGGGCAGAGGGCGCCACCCTATATATGAAATTGACTTGCAAACGGCGGGGGATGGATTGAAGAAAAGAGAAGAACAAAGTGCAGAGGATAGTGAAAACTGAGTTGATTAGAGGTTTTTCTGCTCTCCCGTTTTTTAGAGTGGAGAGAACAGAAAAAGGAAGATGCAGGTGCCGTACGAAACACGTGCCACAGCTACAATGCAGTCATATAAACAACAGCCACGAACCTGGGCAGGAAGAAAATTTATATTCAAAAGTAAAAGGGGTTCTACAGACAATCGTAACAAGATGTATATATGTATGTATATATACATATGTATATAACACATCAGCAGAAACACAAAGAGATGCACATGAAGAGCAGCGAGCAGTATTTTCGACCAATACAAAGGAACGCGTAATGCCGCAAAAGCATTAAAAAGAGCAGTAACAGCCACCCAGCAGTATGGAGTAGCAGACGACAATCCACTGAAGTGAAAAACACGAGACGTAGGAGGGGCCAGCATATATCTTCAACGTAGTAATGACACTCTAGCACAAGTACGAGCTGCTACTGCTGCAGCAGTATGTGTAGACATCGAAGAGCAAGACCAGTAAGAGCAGCAGCAGCAAACTGCAGAAGTGGAGTCTGAAGAGGCACAGCTGCTGCAGCACCAGCCGCACGTGCACAGCTGTAATCGTAAATTGCTAGATGGCGTAGGAGGAGCAGCATGGAGGATACGAGCAGCAGCATCGAGAGTAACAGCAGCATGGAGCGCACGAGCAGCAGCATGGAGAGTACGAGCAGCCGCATGGAGAGTACGAGCAGCAGCATGGAGAGTACGAGCAGCAGCACGGAGAGTACGAGCAGCAGCACGGAGAGTACGAGCAGCAGCATGGAGAGTACGAGCAGCAGCACGGAGAGTACGAGCAGCAGCACGGAGAGTACGAGCAGCAGCACGGAGAGTACGAGCAGCAGCACGGAGAGTAAAAGCAGCAGCATGGAGAGTACGAGCAGCAGCACGGAGAGTAAGAGCAGCAGCACGGAGAGTACGAGCAGCAGCATGGAGAATTTCAGGCAGATAGATCAGCGCTTAGGAATAGATAGACAATTTCATGGGCAAGCGAAAGAAGTTGGCGAGTAATGCCTTTCCCTCTTTCTTTTTCTTCTGAAACGGCAGCATGAAACTACCGGCAGAGAGAAGCAGAACAGCAATAGCAGGAGCGAGAGATTTTCGGAGCAGCAGCAACAGCATGAAGCTGCCTGCACGACCGTATGATGCTGAACAGAAACAGAAGCGAAAGATGAAAGAGAAAGACTCAAAGAAAGAGAGAAAGAGAGAGAAGTGTAGGCGCAGCAGAGGAAGGTAGACGGCAGACATACAACTCTAGCGGCAGAAAAAGTATGAGGAGGAGACGCAATATGCAATACTGCAGCAGTAGCACCAGCAATCGCGTACACAAGAGCACGAGGAGCAACAGTAGGTTTATAAAGAGAGCATACGAAATGTCTTAAGGCTCTTATCAGCGCTACTTCATACATTTGAAATAGTCATGATGCTGCTAGTTCATGTCTCTAATACTAGCGTAATTCAGCTTCTGCCTTTCACTGCTTCATATATATACACATTGATGCCAGTGTACATGTACACATATACATAAAGAGAGAGAGAGATAAATATATATACATTGGGAGAAAGAGAGAGAGAGGGGGAAAAAAGAGACACACATAGATATAGAAACAGATATACCTGCACATACACATACCTACATGCACATACACATACCTACATGCACATACACATTTCTACATGCACATACACATACCTACATGCACATACACATACCTACATGCACATACACATACCTACATGCATCTACACAAACGAATATATACATACATACATATATGCTTTTAGTGTTACTGCTGACGTTGCATATACTCCTGTTGCTGCTGTTTATCTGCTTCTGCTGCTTGACTGCTTTGTATCTACACGCTGCTGCTCCTGGTGCGCATTTTGGCGCTGCTGCTTCTGCTGGTGTTGCCACAACACACTCTACTCGCGTAGCTGCTGTTCTTCTGCTTTCCTCTCTACTACTGCTCCTCCTATATCTATACATCCTACTGCTCTTGTTGGTGCAGAATATAATATTATGGTTGCTGTTGCTGCTCCTGCGCACAGCTGTTTGTTGCTACTGCTCTTCAAAACCTTGCTTCTAGTGCTTCATAGACCTATACATATATAAAAAGGGTGCTGCTTTCTTTTGTGCGTTGTTTCGCGCTAGTGCTGCTGCTGCTGTTGCCGCTGCTGTTGCCGCTGCTGTTGCCGTTGCTGTTGCTGCTGCAGCTGCTGCTGGATTATTTGATTCCTCCTTCTGTTGCTGCTTCTGTTCTTCAGCCTCTAGGTTCTACTGCTTCAAATATATACAGGGTGCTACTGCTGCTTGTACGTATATTCCTCCTGCTGCTGTTCTCCACTCCATTAATTCGACCGCTTTACGAGAGTCATACATGCTGCTGCTGCTGCTTGTATGTAGATGCCTGCCGCTGCTTTTCTTCAACCAGTCAGTTCCACTGCAATATATTTATATACATACAGAGATATGTATGTATGCTGATTTACCTGCTGCTTTTGTCGCATGTATGTCCGTTCATGCTGCTACCGTTCACTAACACCTTAGCTGTTCAACGAATTCAAACCTACCTGTACTGCTGCTTTTTCTACCATATGTATACGTGGCATTGCCTGTTCGTCAGCCAGCTACTAGCGTGTGCTGCTTGCACCTACTATCTTGTATACCCTTCCTTTTCTGTTGGAGATAATGACTGCATCTCAGACTTCTTCTAATATATCACTTCCGCAGCTCTGAACCCATATACATATATATATATACATATATATATATATATATGCATTCTAATACTATTACTAGTACGATTACTGCAAGTACTACCCAAATATTACATATAAACTACTACTGCTGCATATATAATATTTGTATATCTTTCTTTTCAGTAAATAACGCGTGCATCAGTGGCTCTCCCCTACTATTACTTCTGCTGCTCCATATTGATACAGATTTTCATACTTCTACTAGTACTAGTACTAGTAGTAGTAGTACACCTCATAATAGCATCACTACTTCTGGTTGTCTTACAGATACTACTCTTGCTGCACATACATTTGTTTGTCAACAGTAGTAGGAGAGATGCAGCAAGTGATAGAGGAAGATCAGCGGGCGCGCGCAAAGTACAGACACAATGGAGGGGAAAATGATTTAGGGGACACTACAACAAAAGAACGAAATCAATTGTCAGACGTTCAGAGATAAGCAAACACCTGCCAAAAGAGAAGGAAGTTCCTGTAGTGCCGTGCTCAACAACATCGAACACGTCATCCTTTTCTGTGCCAATTGTCAAAGCAACAGCTAGCCCTTGACATATATATGTATAAACATATATATACATATATATACCATTAGTACATATAAGTATGGGTGTACCTGTATATATATAATTATATATATATATGTGAATACAGATATACATATGCACACATACGTAAATCCACTAATACAAAGAGACCATGTACGTACGTATATACAAATGTATATCCTCAACTCATACTCACATCGTACATATATATAGATATATATATATATATACTCCGTAGATAGATACCCATACTCATATATATATATATACTTCGTATATAGATGCACATACTCCTATATATATATATACTCCGTAGATAGATACACATACTCATATATATATATATACTTCGTATACAGATGCACATACTCATATATGTATATATATACAGAATGTATCCGACGTGCTATAATGGCCGATGGTCTTCGTGGGGGGAAGCAGCAACAGCAGCATGAATAGCATTTGCAGTGGCAGCACAAAAATGCAGCGTGTGAGGCATTGCCAAGAACAGCAGAAGCAGCAGCGATCAACGATCCGTACGAAATCGTCTACCTCCTGACAAGTTGAATTAGTAGCGTTGTATACACACTGAATAAACGGTCACGAAGACAGAGAAGTACAGAGAAGTAAGTAAATAACTTAAACAAGGAGCAGCACCATCGGCGGCGCAGCATGAGAACCAAGTGGGGTACACACTGTATATGTGATAATGTGGCTTTGTGTATTGGTAGACAGTGTGTATATATATATATATATATGATGACGTGTTTTTTTGTGTAATAGACTGTATCTATATGAAAATGTGCTTTGCCTTGTGCATTGGTAGACAGTATGTATATGTATAATAGTGTGACTATTTGTGTAATAGACTGTATGTATATGAAGACGTGTTTTGCTTTGTGTATAGGTAGAGAGTGTGTGTGTACATATATATTAGTATGATTTTTCTGTGTAATAGAGTGTATGTATATAAAAACGCGTTTTGCTTAGTGTAGGTAAGTTCCAGGAAGAGGTTGGAAATTTAAGTGCAGCAAGAGGGGTACTAGGTAAAGACATCGTAGGATACGATAGATAGAGGTGTAGTATTAGCCTTAATTGTTGTGGACTGATGTAGACGTAGAACACAATGAAAGTAACTGAAGGACGAGAAATCCAGAAAGAAAGAAAAGGCGAGAGACAGCAAAGGAGAAGGAGAGAGAAAGAGAAGGAGAAAAGCTTACCAATACAGTTATAGCCCGGTGAAAAAGATACGCGGGTCTCAAAACGGTATGTCTTGAAGCCCTTGATAGTAATGGCCTTCAAATACATCGTGGAAAAGAAGAGCAAGCGGAAGAAGAGGTAGTAGTGGTAGGAAAATAGTAGTAGCAATGGTGCTTGTTAAGAGGAGGTGATGATGATTACATGTCCACGAACGTAACTGACAGGTGTCTGCAGCAAACGTTGAACCTCCTGCCTGCAGAGAAGAGTTATTCAGCAAGACTGGAGGTGAACATGAAGAGAAAACGTGGAAGGAAGGATGGCGGTGTGGTAGAGTAGAAAACAGGAAGTACGAAAAGGAGACAGTGGGCATGAAGAGAAGACGGTGGGTAAGAAACGAAAACGGCAGGAAGAACGGGGAAAAAACGGTGGGTAAGAACAGAAAACTGTGGATATGGAAAGAAATCGCTGGCACGTGAATGTTTGTTCACATTCGAATAAGAAAGGCTCTTGCCGCAAGGCTGCTGCACTTCTCCGGTTTTATTCTAACGGCGTTTCTTCACGAAACAAATACACACGTGCTGCTGACGCTTCAGTGCGTGCTGCTTCGGGTTCCGGTTTTCTTTGCTGTGCTGCCGCTTTGACTTCTGGTGCTCTTCTTGCCGCTGCGGCTTCTGCATGGCTGTGCTTCTGCTGTATCTCCTGTTGCTGTGCTGCTGCTTTGACTTGTCGGGCTGCTTCTGCTGCCGCTACGGCTACTGCTGCTTGGGTTCTGATGCTCTGTATATGTGTGTAACGTAGACACAGTTTAACACCTATCGCTCCCGGTCCTGCTGTTGCTGCTGCTCCAGAGTTTCGAGCAAGGAGAGGGAGGAAGCCTGATTAACAAGTGTGTTGCTTTACTTGGCAACATTAGACGTAGAAGCGATCTTCTGAGAGTTCGCCATTGTTCTACGTTAAGTGACGGTGTGGAGTGTATGTTTATGTAGGGGACAATGTGTTCGCATGTGCGCGCAGAAAACACGTAGAATGCATTTGTGTGTGTGTGTGTGTGTCACCAGATTGTTACCATGATGATGTCGCTGTTCATGTTTACACGTTGACAATGAAATGTTCGTGTACGGTTCACGTTTCACTAGTGAAACAGTAGTAGTATACATAAATTCGCAGCACAAAGACATACGGAGGCAGATATTATACGTAAGAAGTACGCATGATATGTCCAGGCTGTGAGGAAAATAGAAAGGGGAAACTGGGTCACAGAGGTATGGGGTAGGAGAGATCATATGAAGGTGTAGGAGACCACTGGGAGCGGAGGCGGGTAAATGTGAATTACACGGTGCAAATCTCTCTACAGAAAGGACAACGACAGAGTGGAAATAATTTCGCGGGTAGAAGGAAAAGAAGATAATATTTTTGAGAAAAAAAGAAGGCACACCGTACCGTACGAATAGAAGCTCTGTCAGATAGAGCCGTCAGTTCCCATCGGTAGTCGATAATTGTTAGTTCGTAAGCATGTCAGTGAAATGCCGTGACTTCGTTTGGAGTGCGTGGCCACAATTAGCACACGTAATGAAAAGAGCGGTCAAAACAACCATACGTTTCCTGGGTAAAAAAGGAAGAAGGCATGAAATGCTACCAAGCTTATTTTATGCATGTTTGTTAAATGTGTGTGGTATACGTTATAGATGTGCACACGAAAGTTTCTGAAGGGCGTGCAGTTGCACGCAGGAGCAGTCCGTGAATATATAAAGAAAGCGATGAAAAGAATGAAAGAATTAGTCTGGAGAGACAGTGAGAAAAGCGTCAATCCCCTACACATGTAAATACTTCAAGGTAACCGTTCTTCGTGTGTACACACGTTTTTCTGTGGTGCGATATACATGGGAATATTCTGCAGAAGCAAGATAATAGTAAAATAATAATAGTTATAGCGGAGAGAGCATTACCACGTCTGCTTATACACATCCGTACTAATAGCTACACCCACGTTTACCATACAGACGGATACTCTGTATACTGAGGGTTTTAAGTGCGGCGTTCTCAGAGTGACGTGACTGTGTGCAAGAAGAGAAGGAATCCACAACTCTTTAGATGGCGCTTCGAAGAAAACAAAGTAGCGATGAGATACAAAACGGGAAAAGCCGGCTACTACAACACCAGTCCATCTTTCTCTCCATATCTGTCTTACAGTGGGGGGTCAACGGAGGTATAACTGGAAGAAGAGAGATCACCACCGTACATCGGACACTAGAATCTGAAACAGGCGGCCCTACAGACACGTTTCATAGACTTTTTCGCCAACTTTTTTTAGAGATCTATTTGTTTTTAATTTTTCAGGGGCAGTATCGTATGTTTTGCAGCGCGATTACCTTTTCTGTGGTCCCCCCCCCCCCATGACCGCCGTCACTTGGGCGTCTTGTGGTGGTGATGGGGGGTGCTGAGAACAAGGGTAGGGGAATGGTATACACGGACGTGTAAATGACATGAGATCACCAGCACCTAGAAAAAAGTGTGTGTTTCGTGACCAGAACGTAGGTATTTCCCCTGAGGAAAGTGGAGGTCCTCACTCTCGGGATACACATATGAGTATGTATTCGAAGGATCTTGGGTCTTTACCACAGATCATCCACATATATGTAGGGAAAGAAACGGACAGAGACTTCCAAATGTGAAGATTTGGGAAAGCACGCGCCTCCAGTTGCTGATACGAAAGTAGTGTTGTCTGTGACACCAAGGCTTATCGCGCTATAGATGTGTGAAGTACGTCTCGTTATAACAGCTGCTGACCCGCTACTAGCCTGCCTTTTATATTGAAGAGCTTATTGGAAGCACGTTGAGACACTCTGCGGCCGTGTGTGTGTTTTGTGGCTGTCGTCTATGTACCTCCCTGAAATTAAATGTGATTACTGTGCTGACAGTATCCGTCAGAATATACTGAAGTAATCATCACTGCTCTACCGTGAACCTACTAGAGACACTGGAAAGCTAGCCCAGACATGTACGTGTGAATAGCTGTATCCGTTTGTCTTTTTGTGGCTTATGTCTTCAAAATTCCAAGAACTAATGTGTACATATCACTCTACATATATTTATTAGTAGGGGCTCGATTCTACAGTGCTCTAGCTTCAACCCACGAGACAATTTGAAACGCAAGGTGATGCAGACAAGTGCTACATATAAAGCAATGTAGTACTGTGTTTTTTTGTGGCTGTATCTAGAGAACCTCCCTGTAGAAACGTGAATTTGTCACTCTATAAATTCTTGTACGTGTCTCAATGATCATTGGTCTAACGGAATTCCACTACACACGTTGTGGAGCAGAAATTTGACACAAACACGCTTGAGCCCCTCGTGCGCACGAACGCTGCGGACACTGTCGATAATGACGTAAAGCATCACGGTAGCAATAGTAGCAGCAACGGAAGCAACAGCATCACCCGCGCAACGCACATCAAGGGCCACTACAGACAAGCTGTGCTGCTGAAGAAGCCTTAGCACGATTGAGAATAGCAGCAGCAGGTGGTGGTGGTGGTGGAACAGCATCAACACAAGTAGCGGGATGGCGCGAACAAAGGTTGGAAGTAGCGGCATACAGAGTAGTAGGAGTAGTAGAGGCCACGACAGCAGCAGCAGCAGCAGTAGCAGGAGACGTACTAGCAGCAGCAGCAGCAGCGGGGGGGGCGACAGCATCAACACACATACGCAAAACACGACGACGACGAAGGGGAACTCGACCCTGTATCAGCACGAGTAGTTGAGCCAACGACAGCTGCAGCTGCAGCAGCATACGTAATAGCAGCAGTGAAGCACTCTCAAGCGCGCACGATTGAGTACGACTAGCACCAGCAGGCCAACAACGTCTTACTCATAATAGACTTGTAATTCAAATCTGGGCGGTAGCCACCATCACAGCACCAGGAGACGCAACGTCGACACAAGCCACTCACGGTGACTGCCGCGAACAACCGAACACCGGTTACAGCAGCGGCCGGAAACGACAGCAGCAGCACTAGGTAGGGGGGCGGCCGCAGTCTCGAAGTGCCGCAACAGCAGCAGACAGAGCAGTAGGTCTCAGTATGTGTATAATGAAACGTTTAAGGGATAGTGTGGCAATAACTGGGACACGCGAATAAGCAGCGGTTCAGTCGTATGCTAGACATAGTTCTCCAGTTGCAGTGCGTCACTCTATTGGAAGCACCAGGAAAGCAAAGCTCAAGCAAACAAACTTTTGTAAGCCAACAACATAACAGCAGCGACAAACGTTACTGCTGCCACCCTACGCGTAAGAAACAGCAGCAGGAGCATCGGAAACGCTTGCGTCAGAGAACCTTGCGCGGGGCAGGAGATGGACACGCACGTCGTTGCGTAAAAGTACCGTCGCACAGGTCGACACGGAGGGCTGCTGCTGCTGCAAAGGCGGAGGAAGCACCCTAAATAATCACCGGCGGACACGCCGACTGGGATGTATACCATTATAACAGGCAGGGGACCTGTACGAACCCCAGGAGTTCCCGTCCATTAGCACAGTTTGCAGTGGAGACAAAAAATAGACACAGGAACACAAACACAGCATATACGAGCGAACAGCACCAACAGCCCGGCAGCCGCAAAACGTGCCCCGTAGCGCGGGTACAGACCGCTTAGTGATCAAGGTTGTTGTGCAAGCCGCAGTGAAGCAGGAGACTTCGAAGGCTCGCAATACAGCGAAGGGAGCGGATAACAAGCAACAAGCTTCAGACACTCAGACACTCGCGGTAGCGACCCGCACGCACAGCCTACAACAAGTTACCATGAACACCCTCGGTAGCAAAAGCATCAAAACATCTGTTGCTCTTCTACCCCTGGGCGAAAGATGTACTGCGAGCGCAAACCGCCGCTCGGCCAGGTCATTACTACAGAACATATTGCGTGCCCCCAAAATACAACCTCATAGAAGGGCCCCACTAGCGGTTGTCGAGGTCGAGGTGATGGCGGAAAAGTAGGAAGAAGAGGAGGTGGATGAGAGAGACTAGTTTTGGAGGAACAGGAGCACGAAACGACGCGCGGCATCATCACGCACAAGCTGCAGGTACTGTAGCCCACCCTTTGGTAGGTGTCGCAAAGGAGGCTACAGCAGCACAAGGTTCTCTATCCACGCGTTGCCAACAAGAGCACCTAGTATCATTTTCAAACAGTTGCGTTGGAAAGGTGGTGTCTGCTGAAGGAGAAAGCACCATTTTGCAGTAACCATTTTTCCGTCTCCGCTCCTCCCTCCCACTCATGTAGAGCTTCTCGCCGTCGTACCCAACAGCACTTCTGCTGTTGTTACGGCTATTCCTCTCCTTCTCTCATCAGCGTACATCACTAGCCAGTCCTCAGGTCCACAATGCGTAAGAACAGCGCCTCTTGCAGTACATGCCTGCACTGGGCTGCTTCTTACGTTACTGGCCACGCCTCTGTAGGTGCTGCCTCTTGAAGCACTCGAATAGCGCTGCCATGTTACTTTAAAAACCCATGTACCGCACTTCGAAGCTTCTATCATTGCAGCTCTGCATGACACCGGCCGCTTGCGGCGCAGTCAGCGCTGCTGCTGTTGCACTACATAACCTGTGTACTGCACTCTCATATGTGGTGCTTTCGGTGCAGCCCTTTGTCTGAGCATCAGCTTGAGTGCAGTTAGATGTGCTGGTAGTCCTGTATGACTTGATACTGCTCTCTTACCTGTAGGAGGGGCTACGTGTCCCGCGTCGTCGCCGTGGCTTGGGTTTAAGGCGCCTGCTGCTGGTGTTTCTGGTTCTCTTGTTTCTAATGGCTGTGCCTTTTCGCTGTATCCGTATTAAATTCCACTACTGCAGCTGCAGATATGGCTTCGCGCGGAGATGTGTGTAGCTCTCCCGGCCTCCTGATGCTACTAACGTACTGCTAGTCCTGCCTATACCTCGCTAGTATAGACATATATGTGCCAATGTATATATATATATATATATATGTGTAGGTCTGCACTACAAGGTACAAGTAGGGCTTCCACTCTGGGGGTGTAGCGGGTACCCGCTGCGTTTTCTTTCCTGTCGAAGCGTCCGATAGCTCGTGCTGTTCTTTGAACTAGCACACAGGCCGCGTTCGAGTCACCGTGCGCCGGGACTCGAGGGATTTACGGAGACTCTGGAAGTGCTTTGACTATAGGTTCTGATTCTTTGCTTTTTTCCGTTCTTTCTGCTCAACGTTAGCGAATCGATCGACGGTATGAGCTTTCAATGAGTGTCGTATGGTGTAGAAGTGCATTGACTATAGAGTCTGATTTTTCGCTGTTTTCGTTCTTCTGCTCAACGTTAGCGAATCGATCGACGGTATGAGCTTTCATTTAGTGTGTCGTATGGTGTAGAAGTGCTTTGATTATAGAGTCTGATTTTTCGCTTTTTTCGTTCTTCTGCTCAACATTAGCGAATCGATCGACGGTATGAGCTTTCAATGAGTGTTGTATGCGAGCTATCTCCTCTCTGTGAATCGTGGTCCGTCTCATTATGTGGGTGATCCTGACGTCTTCTTAGCTGCGGAAACCGTGTCTTTTTTTGTGTCTTCCTCCTCCGTAGAGGCACAACATCTACCTTCACCCCCTGCTACCTACCAAATCCTCACACCACTCACTCTTCCTCTATCGTTTCGTTGTAGCTTCACACCGCTCCCTCTACATCTTATCCGCTCCAGCCTGAGAGACACGCTTTTTCCTTCTTCTAAAAACCACGTATCGGCTTGTGTCTGCCTTTGCGCGTGTCTGCGCAACGGTCACACTCTTGCCTATCTACTAATAATATTTGCGCTCGCTTCTCTGCAACTGCGACTACTACCGCGCTGGCACTCCTGATTCTGCTGTCGGGGCTGGTGTCCTGCTGCCGTGGAGGGCTGTGCAAGTATGACGTAGCACCCTGGTCTCAGTTTTGCTTTTTTCTGCTTCGCAGCGCTGCGCTTGCTCGACCTCAATGTGTCCACACACGCATTCACTCTTTTAGAGTTGCCGTCGTTACCGCTAGTGTATTCTCATTTCGGGTCAGGTAATTCTACACTCACAGCTGGTGATGTGGCGTAGTCCTCGTGGCTCACGCCACAAAAGAAGAAGGGAGCAGCATTTTTTTCTCCGGCTCTTCGAATTTACTACTACGGTGACTTACGTCTTGGGCCTTCCGTAGTGGTGTGGCATCCCCTCTCCGTTTCTCTCAAGAGCCTGAGGCACGGTGGTTCTCTGTTGAGCTAGCCCCTGCTTCGATTGCCTTTTCACAGCTGCCGACGCAACTGTAGGACGTCAAGGAAATCAGAGGTGTAAAAGCATGTATAATCTCAGCGAAGCACTGACCTATAATCTTATGTTCACCCATCATTCTATATCTGCTGACGGTACAACGGCTTCCCTAACCAGGCTAGAAGCGGTGGATTTCTACGTGTAATTTTTGTGCAGAGTGCGTGTACACATCTGTTGGTGAGAAACTTATTGCGTAGCTATCGGGCAGTCTTTGCCGTGTGTACATATATGTATACGTATGTGCGTATGTACGTGTACATGATAGTGTATCGTATGCACCCACCCGGCTTCAATTGAGCAGGCAGTAACACACATCGAACTCGAATAACAGGCCGCAGTGGCACTAGCGATACCTTTTTCAACAATGATTCGAGCGTTAACACTCCCCTAGTTCCCGGGTCTGTTCTTCTTCTGTGCAGTTTCGAGAAGAATTAGCCATGTCTTTCCCTCGTAGAACTCGATTTGTGCTTCCGGCGCATGGCCCGTCCTTGTCTTGAAGGGAGTTCTCCCCCCAGTTACGATCCTGAGCATATAGACTTCTCTAGCGACGACTCTGTCTCGCGGGAAAACTTGAGGCTGTACAGTTGTCTTCGTTGTGTTTCCTCGTGAAATTGTGCGTTGAAAGGGTTAAGACCTCAGTTCACTGAGCATTTGGTTCTCTCGACAGTGTGTAGTATCGAAGTATGTTCTACGGACACCTCATAGTGGGCGCGTGCCGTTGTGGGGTTTATGCAGAAAACGGGTAGATTTTCACTTGATTTGGCTCCTCCTAACACTTTTCTAGCCGCGAGCGACACAAGTATTGGCAGAGTTCACGAGCGTTGCCCCTGTTTTCTCAATCCAGAGCGTACTTGCGCGGTATTACACAGTACGTTAACGCGCGTAACAACGTCGCAAGGTTGTCTCGATTCATACACGCGCACACACGGACGCGTCTCTTGTCCGTTCCTGCGTTCTATTCCCCTGAGGTTTTCGTTTCCCAGTCACCTTCTCAACAAGAGAACAATCTTTCTAGACACTGCCGTCCAATAACTGTGCTACTGGACGCGCGCAATATTGAAGCGGGCCGGGGATCACCTCGCATGTATTATACTGGCTGCATATATTTCTCCGGAACCTATCTACGAGTATCAGCTCATCCTCCGTCTTCACACTCAATTTCCTGAAGTAGGTACATTCAAAGAAGGTATCACCCAGCCTTTTTTCCCCCGTCGCGCAATGACACTCTGTTGAAAAATAGACTGTGCTACTATACTATGCTGTTACGATGCCGCCGTGAACCTCCGGCTGCTGCTGCTTCTGCTGCGGCTCCCCTACTGTAGTTCCCGTACTGGGCCACTGTGTGCTGAGTCTTCAGGAAAGCGTAGCAGACACAGTTGACGTATATCTTCTCTCTGTCCATCAGACGGGAAGTACAACTACTTCTCCAACGTTCTTTATACACCGTAGAGGGGAAAAAAGAGCGCCACAAACGTTTTGAGCTCTACAGCACACAGCCAACCTCTTCTCATTTTCAATATACATATCTACGTTTATTGTTGCTATGTACTTGGTGCCAGTGGTAACTGTGTCACCACAGACGCGCAACATGGTAGTCACTAGCGCCAACGGCTGTGTGAATCAATGTGGGGGTCCAGTGCCTATGACTACCGGTAAAACTTTCTGTTCTTCTTTTCTCACCTCAAATGAGTGGCTGCGGCAAATGACAATGACGATTCATGTGTCTTCACACAATTGTTCTTCGCAGACGGGGAAAACAGCAATCTGAAACCCACGTCTCTGCATGGAGCCCTCCACCACACACACACGCTCCAAGTTTTGCGCTTCATTGGCAGGATCAACGAGAGCGGCTACTTCTACAAAGAGACAACCACAACGGGACTGCGTGTGTCTTAGGCATGGCCATGTGTCTTTGTTGCTGAAGAACAACCCGAGTGGTGTCGCTGCTGTCAAGCACCTTTTTTTGTTTATGCCTTTTCATTACAGGGTACGAGGTATAGAGCTGGTCTTTCTCGTCTTAAGTATTTAACATATATATATATATATATGGGAGAGAGGAGTAGGAGATGATTTTGTGTCTCTAGTATTAGATATGAAGCCGATCTTGCTTTTGTGAAACATGTGTCTATGTATATGTGTACCCGCCAATGTGCCGGTTTCGATGACGAATGCCAACACATGGCTGTCTGTGTGTGTAAGTGACAGAGTGTGTTCGGCGGGAAGTATCAGAAGAGTCAGCAAAGAGGAGGGAGTAACTTCAAGGTGAAGGAGTATGGAGCAACTAAGCGTTGCATCGAGGCTCACTCGCCACAGAGCAAAAACAACAGTACCCCCAGCAACAGCGGCAAGGGGCAGCAGCAGCAGGTGGAGGAGAAGGAGCACGAGTAGCATCTGCAGCAGCAGTAGTACAAGAGAAAGGACGGAAACGTTCGCCAGCAGTAATGACACCCAGATTAGCAAAAGGCACATCAGAAGATAGTGGCAAGACGACATGTTCTCCTGCTGAGAAACCTAATAAAAAGCACTGCAAGAAGGACGAGCGTCAACAAATTACATTGAGGGGCTCCAGTGGCTATAGGGAGAAGACCAAATGCACTGGTGTTAGTCCAGAGCCCACCTCGTACAATGCCACTGCAGTATAGGCCACACCATAGGCAAGCCCGAAGCAAATCGTCCGTTAAGAAAGCTGATAGAGTTCTTCTTCTCCTCTGCAACAAGAACGAAAACAGCAGATCTCGCACAACAACGCCTGATACACACGTAGGGAAGAAGCATCACCATAGTAGTGGTAAACACCAATAATAAAAATAGCAGGCAGAGCAGAAGAAGCAGCAGCTGCTCCAGCAGTAGCAAAAGCACCAATAACAAGAAGAAGAGCACTAATGACAATAACAACAGCAGCAACAGTAGTAGCGGTGATAGTAGCAGTAGTTGTAGCATTGAAAGAGAAAACACACCCAATACGCCGGTGGCTGTGGAACTGCAACGTTTGGAGGGGAGGCGGTGCAGCAAGCGCACAACGTACAACATATCAGCGCGACGTCAGGCCGATAGATGTGTTATCAGCAAAGAGAATAATATCAGCGACAGCAGCAACATCAAGAGCACCGATAACAATAGCAGCAGAAATATTGACAGAACCAACACTAGTAGCCGCAGCCACACCCGTTATCAGCAGCAGCAACAATAACACCATTAGCAGCAGCAGCAGCGGCAACAACAATACCAAAGCACCTGCTAAGACGAAATCTCCCAGAGTAAAGCGTAGTAGTAGCACTAGGAAGAATGAATCTAGGGGTCATCATTATTGTAGAGAGAATAAGAGAATCAGCAAGAAATCACCAAGTTGCTGTGCTAGCAGTAAGACTAGCAGCAGTAGCATCAGCAGCAGAGAAGTAACAGTTGCAAGCAACAGCACTCACAGTGTGCATTCCACTCACGACAGAATGGAAGGCTCTTCGAAGTGCCGTCACAGACATGAAAGCGTCAGCAACGGAATATATGAAAAGAAAAGACGTCCTCACCGCAACTGCGGCAATCGCGTAGCAACAACACGCCATACGGGTTTCCCGCATCATCAGCAGAACAGCAACAGCGACAGCAACGACCTGCGCAACAGAAGCAACAGCAACGTACTGACTGACCCCCGCCCTCTCAAGGGAAGACATCGCAGCAACAGCTGCAGCAACAGTTACACCAACAGCAACAGCAAGAGTAGCCATAATCTAGTCAACACATGCGGCCCTAAAAAACGAAGACATCGCAAGACCAACAGCTGCAGTAGGAGTAGTAGTAGCAAGCAGCATCAGCAGCAGCAGCGCTTACAGTCACAGTGGTGGGATCGATATTCGTAGCAACAGCAACAGCCACAACAGCAACCGGCGCCTCAGCAGCAGTAGCACCCACAGCAACCGCCGCAGTAGTAGTATTATTATTAAGAGTCAGGGCCCTACAGGTGTCTGGAGCCTCTGCAACGATATCAGCAAAAGCAAGAGCACTCATCACGGCGTGAGGAAGAACTGTCGACGAGGAAGCCATTGCAGCAGCAACAGCAGCAAAACTCGTAACATCAGCAACATTAGTCACCCAGGTACAGATACAAGCAGTAGTAACCGAAGCAGCAGCAGCTGTAGTAGAAGTAGCAGCTTACAAGCTACAGCTAAACGCATTCACCCCCGCCACAGTGGCAGCAGAAACAACAGCAGTAACAGCAGTAATCCACCAGCTGCAGATAGACACAGTCCACGCAGCAACAGCAACTATACTCCAAGAACTAGGCGTGGCCGCTGCTCCCACAACGGCGGTACTGCTAGTACCGACATCAGTAGTAGTAGTGATAAAAAGTGTAGCCCTAGGGGAGAGGGAAGTACGAATAATAACTATAGTAGATTGTTTTTTTCCGACAGAGGTTTATCATCGCACACCACAAATAGACGGAGAAGGGAGACAATATTGAAGAGGGGGAAGAAAGAGCATTCTTGTGGTTGTTGTAGTAGTTCTGTGACTCAACATACAACAATATCAGCTGACGAAAGTCTTTATGGACAGTTTTTTTCTGGAGAAAATGTTTACGAAGGGACAGCTGCTTTAGCTGGTATGTTTCACCTACCTCATAACCTGGCGACGTGCGGCACGAGCTCGACTCCGCCGTCGTTAGAAGCACTCATGACAGATGCTGTTGCTGAGCTGATGTTGCAACAGAATAGCTGTTCTCGTTGTTGCTGGTGTTCTCCTCCTATTTCTTCACCTTCTCCATTAGCAGCTGCAGTTGGGAGGGGAAGGCGGAGTAACAGGTACAGCGGTACAGCGCTAACAGTCGCGGGAGGAGCACAACTATCGCCACAGCGACATGGTGGTGTACGTACACCGCAGTGCATGGACAGAAGCGAAAAAGAAGATGCACTAGAAGTAGAAGCAGAATCGTCAACGAAGAAAAAAGAATTACAGGCGAATTCAGATGTAAAAGCAATAAGAAAAGGAGAATCACCGGCAGGTGTGAATGACTTGGAGCGAACACAGGATGAAAGGAAGCACCCTAGCGGTGGTAAGATGAAGACAACACATATACAAAAAAATCTGAAGAAAGTACGGAGACGTCAGAAACATCACCTTCTCAATCATTTGCATTCTGGGGCCACCAGGACGAATATAACAGAGTGTACAAGTGAAGCAGCGGACAGCCATAGCAAGACGCAGACTACGGGCTGCTGCAGGTCTCAGAAAAACCAGCTGCAGCAAACAATGCTTTGAGGAGAAGACGCATGCAGAAACTTTGCAAGAAATTTTTTTGGGGACGTTCCGGAGCTACCGGAAAGAAAAGCCAAATCACAACCAAAAACCAGAACAGGGAAATCCCCTCCGCCAGCGGCAATACCAGCAGCAACAGGAGGAGGAGCAGCACCAATGGGAGAGACTGACGACGTGTCGAATGAGAGTGTCGTAGCACCAGCAGATGTCTACACACACCTGTGGAAACGTCAAGAAGAAATTCTCAGAAAAGTTCTGGCAAGCAAGAATGCGTTATGTACCGTACTCGGAAAAGAAGTAGTAGAGGAAGAGGAAGATGAAGAGGAGGAGCGGGAGGAGGAGGTGGAAGGGAAAAGCCCATGCTGTAGAGGAGACCCTCTGCACCATGCAGCAGCAACCGTAGCAGCTAATGCAGCTACAACAGCATTGCGGACTGCGGGTTTCTGTGCTGGCTGCCCTGTGCATGGCTGCTGGCAAAATTAGCAGCAGCAAAAGCATCAAGAGTATAGCCACAGATCAGAGCACTCCTTCCTCTGCTGCTGCACCAATACATTATAAGAAGAGTGAGACGCTTGGGTTGCCGGTGCGCAAGCAGCTGCAGCAACAGCAGCAGCAGAAGCGGCTGCCTAGATACGAAGAGGAGAGGAAGAATGAAAAACTAGAGGAGATGGAGGTCGAGCAAAAAGAAAAAGAAGAAGAAGGAGAAAATAGCAAAGAAAAGGAGGGAAGATATTATCTACGACCGAGTAGGTGTAATGGTCATGCAAATAGTAAGAAACACTGCTATAAGGAACTTTTGAGAGTATTATCATCGTTGCTGGTTCCACGTGGAGAGAGAAAACGAAACAGAGACTTCATATACACAGAAGCCACTACTGCAGTATATAAATTAGACACAACGCCAAAGAAAGCAGCAGGGGTAGCCATAGCGACAGCGGATAGAGAGAAAGAAGGTGCCGGAAAAGAGGAACAAGAAAAAGTAGAACACAAAGCAGAAGCAGCAGCAAAAATAACAACAACTGTGCCCTGTATACCTGACACTCAAATGATAGAGGCAACACGAACAACACCAACAACGGCAGCACCAACAGAATGCGGAGGAGGAAGAGGAGGTGTACGAGTAGAGAGAGTCCTAGCATGTTGGGATGCTACAGCTACTGCGATTGCACCGGAATACATGTTCGAATTTCTTCCTCAGTCGACAGCAGACGTTCGAGTCGGTCTTCTCTTCATGCAACAGCATGCTTACGTGTTAATACGGTATACAAGAGATATATGGCAGAAGCTGCTGCAGCTTCAGACGGAGTTAGCAGCAATTGGAGGGACGTGCTTAAACGAATACAACGGTTGAAGGAAGTGTGACGACAGAGACTAATTTCAGCCAAAAATTTGCATCGATGCCAGAAGTGATGGGGGGAAGAAGACGGGGGTGTGGATGCTGGGAAAGATTCAGAGGAAAAAGAGGAGAGAGAAAGAGAAGAGTCTTCAAACAGAGAAGTAGAAGAAGCGATGGCAGAAGAAGAAGAAAGAGAAAGAAGTGAAGAGGTTGAAGAAGAGGAAGACGATGAAATTATAGGAAGAGAAGAGAATTTAGCAGCAGTAGCAGCAACAACAACACATGTAGAGCAGAGGTTACGTGTACCAAGTACGCTAATAACAACGAGCGGAGCAACAGAAGGATACGTGGGAAGAAGATTGGTCTCCGAGGCAGTCAAGAAAAACAACTGCGCGCAAAATAGGAGAGAAGAAATTGAAGGAGGAGGAGAAAGGGACGGAGAGGAGAGAAGAGCTTCTCGTGCACGTGATGAAGGGAGTGTGTCACTAGCTGCAGCAGGTATTATCGCGTGTGATCAAGAGAGCAGCGCTCCTGATCAACCCTCAGGCGAGAAGAAGGAAAAGGAAGTATTACTTAGAGAAGCGGCACATACGATGGAAAGGAATCTACATAGTGTTAATACTATCACTACTGCTACTGCTAATCCTGCTACTACTATTACAGCAACGGCTGGTCGTGGTGATGAAGACATTTGTACTAGTAGTAGTAGCGGTAGCAGTAATCGTGGTGAGTGTGGCTCATATATAGGTGCCACTAACTTTTTTCAGAGTTGCATGCAGCACGTACAGCAGGAAGGAAACGATGAAGAAGAACTACTGTCACGACAGCGTCGTCCCTCCTTGTTACACCAAATGGTTGAGGATAAAATCATTGCTACTGCAGTTGGAAATGCAGCACGTAGTCATGGTGATTGTATTGCTCTATTTAAAGACGCAAGAACAGCAGCGGCAGCAGCAGTAGTGGTCGATGGAAGAGGAGCACGAGCAGCAGAAGCAGAAGCAGCAGCCGCAGATCATGAGGACGACGCCGACGGACACGAGGAGGAGGCTCGTATCACTACTACTACTGCTGCCGCTGCAGCAAAGGATGACGAAGAATCAGAGTGTAAAGAAGAAGAAGAGGAATACATAGTCACTTTAGGAGAGGAAGAAGGAGATACAAGTGGTGTTCGTAAAGGTGGTAATGGCGGCAGTTTTGCTGCTGCTCCTGCTGTTGCCGCTACTGCTGCTGCCGGGTGCTGCATGTGTTGTTTGGTGCGGTAAATGCTCGACAGGAAGACTCCGTGAGCTTTTTCAGTCCATACACAAGGGCAGAGGAGAATGGTGCTACAGCAACCACTGCATATATGCTGCAAGGTATTCCAGAAGAAGGAAGAAGAACAGAGAAGTTGGCATATACATCACCGGTGCAGACTGTTGATACTCCCGAAACATCAGCAGCACAGCAGTCCGAGGCACCAAATACCACTCCACCAGGAAAGGTAAGCCTCATAACTCAATCAACACCAGCAGAGGTAGAAGAGAAAGAAGCAGAAGGAGAAGAGGCAGGAGAAGAAGCAGAAGAAGAAGAGGAAGAGAAGATAGAGACGATCTGACTTCTGCACCAGAATGGGCTACAGCCTTTGTATCTGCAGCAGCAGAATACGATCTACCGGATGCCATAGATACTGCCCCCACACAAACTTTAGTTGCAACAGAGACATATCACGCAGCGTCTACGCAACATGAAAGCGCGGAAGCAGCAGCACCAGCAGCAGTAGCAGGGGCAGTAACAACAACAATGAAGGAGCCACTGAATGAAGCAGGAGATACATGCACGGGAGAAGCGGATAGAAGAGCTGCAGGCTTTCCAGCAGCAGCAGCAGCACCACCAGCACCACTTGCTTCGAACGTTACCGACAACTCGCAGCTACTTGAGGAAGGAAAGGCACAGACTTTAGTGCCTCGTTCTTATTCTCTTGCTGCTCAGCTGCATGCGCCTGCGGTGCAGATGTCGCTCCAATATAAAAAGAAGAAGCCGCAGCAACAGCAAGAGCAACCCCAGCAGAAGAAGCAACAACAACAGCCACAGCAGCAGAAGCAGCAACAGCGGCAGCGCGGCTTTGACAAGAACGATACTGATGATATCCTGTCCAGGTATTTGTCGGCTTGTTCAACTTCTTCGATTCCGCTGTTCTGTGAAAAGCACCAGCAACTATTGCTTTGCATTTTACTATCTCTGCGCCGCCTGTTGTTGAGATGCCATGCCCCTGACTGTGGGTTGCAACCATCCACTTCGTACAGCAGCTGCTGCTATTCGCTTGGCCGGTGCTGCTGCTGCTGCAGCATCTTCCTCGTCTATTCCAGCCACCACCACCACCACCGTTACCCCAAGTATGACTGCTGCTCCTCCAGGAAATGCTGCTACCATTATTACTAATGCTGCTGCTGCTGCTTGTGATGTCGGGCGGACGATCACCAGCATCCATTTGACTACCACCACTGCTACAACTGCAGGTGGTGTTGCTTCTTTTTCTTCAGGACTTCAGAGTACTCGAAGGCAGCCGCAAAAGGTTAGGACTGCTGTATCCAGCACAAGCTACAATGACAGCGTCCGCCACATTAGTAATAATAGTAGCAGTAGGAGAAATAGTAATACTAGGAGTAATAGCATTAGTAGCAGTAGCAATACCAAGTTTCTCAAAAGTAAAGAACGAGTAAAGGAGAACCACACTGACACAAACAAAAAGAAATCGAAGGATCGTGACGGTGCATCGGCTCATCAGGCAGCAATAACAACAACGAAACCAGCAGCAGCAAGAGCGGAAGCACGAGCGGTAGTTCAGCAGAAAGAAGCAGCAGGAGGAGGAGATACAAAGCAACGACTAGTAGGACGGAAAGGAAAAGGATGTAAGAGGCTTCGTAGAAGTAGTATTGACTGTAATTTTCTTGATGATGAGCCGGCTGAGTGCAGAGCTGTAAACCAAAGCAGTGCTGCTGCGGCTGCTTCCTCTTCATCATCAGAAATTGATCGAGAGAACGGCGACAACTCAAATGAAGAGGCGGGCAGCAAACGACATGTCGTACACACAAGCCACAGTGAAACAGCAGGTGTAATGTCTGCAGCAATCGGAGTGCAAAAGGCTTCAGCAGGAGCCACTGAAACACGGGGAGGAGGAGAAGATAGACTACTTGATAATTCTCCCCCAAGGACAGCAGCAGCAGGAGCAACATCCACAACGGCGATAGAAGCAACAACAACAGCACCTACAGCAACAGCAGCTGAAGCTGCTGCAACAGCAGAGGCAGGAAAAGCCCAAGAAGCAGAAGATATAGTGAAGGTGGCCCTTAGAAAATTGAGCGTCACGAGTCCTTCTGAAGGCGGAACTCTCTTTTTACGCATGAACAACTATGAAGCTGCAAGCAAGCAATCAAGCTCTTCTGAGGCACTGCATGCATTTTCGCCCCGTGTGGTTTCTGTCAATGAGAGGCAGCAACAAGAGAAACATACAACAGCAAAACAGCAACGAGAGAAGGGGAAGCGACGGTCCATTCACGCAGAAAATAAGCATCAAGAAGAGGAGAGGCTAATACTAGAGAATTCTCGGCAGAACCACCCATCTTTACAAAAGCAGCAGGACCTACTACAGCAACGTGAGAGGACCCAGCAGCAGCAACCACAGCAGGAGACGGAGGGGGGAGAGGCAGCAACTTGAGAAGCAACGAAAGAGGGAGAAGTTCAGAAAGAAGCATAAGGGTAAGAAGAAGCAGCAGCAATATCAGAAGCAGATACAACATATTGCGCCTGCACATATATTGGCTCATCGTTTGTTTCTGCAGACTCTTCGACATATTTCACGCTGCCGTGCTGCTGTGCTGGCACTGCGTGTTAAGGCGCCATGTAGAGAGACAACAGTCACAGATGGAAAGCGCAGCGTCAATCACAGTAGCAATACGAGGGATTATAGGACAGATGAAGACGTCTGCGTGCAGCAACATTCGATGCACGCACCAGCAGCAGCACCAGTCGTCATTGAAACGGATGAAAAGAGGAGTGGCTGTTTTTGCAGCTTGCAACAACAAGAGCAGCAGCGAGAAGTAGAAGAAGTGGAGATGCAGCCCGACAATCAGGAATTCTCTCAGGATGAACAGCAGCACCAAACACAGGGAAACGAGACGCCACAACAAGACGAGAAAAGCCCGCTCTGTTGTCATGAGGACGAAAAGCAACAACTATGGAGACAGCCACCGAAGCAAACGTTCAGGCTGGTATGTCATTCTCGTCAACATCATCCTCGTTATGACAACAATACGCAGACAGATGTTGCAACAGATGATGAACAGCGGCAAGAGGAGGCAGAAGCAGCAGTCTGTGGGATATTTTATTAGTCCACAGATGCTTTGGAGGTAAATCATCTGATGGATCATCTGTCCGTTTGAAGAGAGAGGATGTTAGGATTCCTCTGTGCACTCAAAGAGGAGTAGGAGAGGGAGCGCCACCAACCACAGCAGCAACTGCCGCACCTGCAGCAAAAGAACCAGAAGCAGCAGCAGCAACATTCGAAGAAGAAGAAGAAGGAAGCGGACGGAATGTAAAGAGTCCTGCGAGAGATACACCCAGCGAACATTCCATGCTAACATCTTATGTACAGTGCAGCAACCAAAGTAGTGAAAAAAGCTCCCAGCAAAGTAGCACGGAGAACGCAACAACAGATGAGGAAGTAGCAGAGAATTGCTGCGAACGTATAAACATACTAAGACCCACAGTAACGACAACAGCAACCGCTGCAGCAGCGACAGAAACCCCAACCACAGCCAACAGCGAAAACACAAATACCAACAACACCTACAGTTCCACTAACAGCAGCAGGTACAACAGCAGCAGCCCACGGGGACGGCAACGGTAGTAGCAGCACGAGTATCAGCAGCAGTAACAGCAGTGTCAGTAGTCCACACGGAGTGTGATATGGACAGTGAAGTACCAAACGGAGGGAGTGCGGAAGCGGATGCTGCTGTGGAGACAGTGGAGTCTTTCACATACCCACCTCATGGACATGATGTAAGAACTGACGGTATCAAGAGCGCAGTGGTGGAGGAAATCGCACAAGTAGCAGCAAATCGAATAAAGAAAACCGAAACGACTACCGACAAGATGAAATCACATGCAGCTAATGGGTGTAAGAATGAAACTCTCAACAATTATTGTGACATCAACACGAGATATCGAGAGACAGCACCGGAACGGGAAGAAATAGGAGGGAGACTTTCAAATGTAGAAGAAAGTGGAAGCTCCTCGAAAAGCCAAGTGGGGTCACTGACTATCGTATCTGCCTCACTACTATCGAGACAGGACGCGCTCTTTCAAATGGCGTGTGAATGTCTTGGTGATAGCGTGAATACCAGTAGAACTCAAGTAGCGAAAAATGAGCAGTGGAAGCTGTCTGCATGATATGCAGCAACTGCTGCAATCGTCTGACGAAACGCGTAAGCACCAGCAAGGGCGGCAACACCAAGAGGAGCAACAGCAGCAACTTCAGCGACAGCAACAGCAAGGGCTCTTTATGTCACGCACCAGTCAGCAAACGCAGCAGGGACAGCATCAAGAGCAGCACGAAATAGAAGTAGATGATGATGAACACAACGAAGGAGGGGGGAAGAAGACGAGGAAGAGCAAGAGGCGGGGGAGGAGTACCACAAGGAGCAGCAGCAGGAGCGGAAGAAGAGGGAAAATGAGGACGAAGAAGAAGGAGATGGGAATGAGGAGGAAGATGAGGAGGAGGAGAAGGAGGACGAGGAAGAAGAAGAGGAAGAGGAAGAACCGGAGGAGGAGGAGGAGAGCACAGAGGACACGCAGAAGAACAGCAGCAGCAGCAGGACGAGGAGGGAGACGAGGAGGAGGAGGAGCATCAAAAAAAGGAAGAGCAACAGCAGCAGGATATGGCAGAGGAGGAGGCTGAGGAAGAGAGGGCAGTGGAGCATGAAGAAAACCGAGAACAGCAGCAGGAAGAGAAGGCAGAGGAGGAAGAGGAGGAGGAGGAGAACGAGAGGGCAGACGACCATGAAGAAAACAGACAACAGCAGCAGGAAGAGAAGGCAGAGGAGGAAGAGGAGGAGGAGGAGGAGAACGAGAGGGCAGACGACCATGAAGAAAACAGACAACAGCAGCAGCAGGAGACGGACGAGGAGGGAGAGGAGAAAAAGGAGCAGCAAACACACGAACAACGGCAGCGGGAACATGAGCAGAAGGAGGAGGACGAGGAGGAAGAAGATGATGAAAAAATGGAGGAGGAGGTGAAG
>NW_026699256.1:0-29331 GCF_030435755.1 Ochotona princeps | reverse complement strand
TGACGCAAATATTGGTGTGAGAGCTAATTCAATCAAGGAAACACTGCATGTTGGTGAAGGGCATATTGAAGAAGGATCAGCCGAGTGGTTCTTGTGGGAGAACAACTCCATTTGGCTCACTAACTTCACACACCATCAGGCTTCCAAGCAGCTCTCAAGGAAACTCAGTTTTCACACTCTATGCTTAGTGTCCTTTGAGTGCCTAGGACTGAAATGAAGCTTGGTGAGCATCCCACACAAACGAATGCTCCACATGCGGGTTTCACATGCCACCAACTCCACATTCACAGGCAACTTCAGCGCCACAGCCATTTTCAGATAGTCCTCAATGCAAAGGCTCTAGACGCAAATATTGGTGTGAGAGCTAATTCAATCAAGGAAACACTGCATGTTCGTGAAGCGCATATTGAAGAAGGATCAGCTGAGTGGTTCTTGTGGGAGAACAACTCCATTTGGCTCACTAACTTCACACACCATCAGGCTTCCAAGCAGCTCTCAAGGAAACTCAGTTTTCACACTCTATGCTTAGTGCCCTTTCACTGCATTATCTAGGAATGAACCTGGTAGAGCATCCCACACAAACGAATGCTCCACATGCGGGTTTCACATGCCACCAACTCCACATTCACAGGCAACTTCAGCGCCACAGCCGTTTTCAGATAGCCCTCAATGTAAAGTCTCTAGACGCAAATATTGGTGTGAGAGCTAATTCAATCAAGGAAACACTGCATGTTGGTGAAGGGCATATTGAAGAAGGATCAGCCGAGTGGTTCTTGTGGGAGAACAACTCCATTTGGCTCACTAACTTCACACACCATCAGGCTTCCAAGCAGCTCTCAAGAAAACTCAGTTTTCACACTCTATGCTTAGTGCCCTTTGAGTGCATTATCTAGGAATGAACCTGGTAGAGCATCCCACACAAACGAATGCTCCACATGCGGGTTTCACATGCCACCAACTCCACATTCACAGGCAACTTCAGCGCCACAGCCATTTTCAGATAGTCCTCAATGCAAAGGCTCTAGACGCAAATATTGGTGTGAGAGCTAATTCAATCAAGGAAACACTGCATGTTCGTGAAGCGCATATTGAAGAAGGATCAGCTGAGTGGTTCTTGTGGGAGAACAACTCCATTTGGCTCACTAACTTCACACACCATCAGGCTTCCAAGCAGCTCTCAAGGAAACTCAGTTTTCACACTCTATGCTTAGTGCCCTTTCACTGCATTATCTAGGAATGAACCTGGTAGAGCATCCCACACAAACGAATGCTCCACATGCGGGTTTCACATGCCACCAACTCCACATTCACAGGCAACTTCAGCGCCACAGCCGTTTTCAGATAGCCCTCAATGTAAAGTCTCTAGACGCAAATATTGGTGTGAGAGCTAATTCAATCAAGGAAACACTGCATGTTGGTGAAGGGCATATTGAAGAAGGATCAGCCGAGTGGTTCTTGTGGGAGAACAACTCCATTTGGCTCACTAACTTCACACACCATCAGGCTTCCAAGCAGCTCTCAAGAAAACTCAGTTTTCACACTCTATGCTTAGTGCCCTTTGAGTGCATTATCTAGGAATGAACCTGGTAGAGCATCCCACACAAACGAATGCTCCACATGCGGGTTTCACATGCCACCAACTCCACATTCACAGGCAACTTCAGCGCCACAGCCGTTTTCAGATAGCCCTCAATGCAAAGGCTCTAGACGCAAATATTGGTGTGAGAGCTAATTCAATCAAGCGAACACTGCATGTTGGTGAAGGGCATATTGAAGAAGGATCAGCCGAGTGGTTCTTGTGGGAGAACAACTCCATTTGGCTCACTAACTTCACACACCATCAGGCTTCCAAGCAGCTCTCAAGGAAACTCAGTTTTCACACTCTATGCTTAGTGACCTTTGTGTGCATTATCTAGGAATGAACCTGGTAGAGCATCCAACACAAACGAATGCTCCACATGCGGGTTTCACATGCCACCAACTCCACATTCACAGGCAACTTCAGCGCCACAGCCGTTTTCAGATAGCCCTCAATGCAAAGGCTCTAGACGCAAATATTGGTGTGAGAGCTAATTCAATCAAGGAAACACTGCATGTTGGTGAAGGGCATATTGAAGAAGGATCAGCCGAGTGGTTCTTGTGGGAGAACAACTCCATTTGGCTCACTAACTTCACACACCATCAGGCTTCCAAGCAGCTCTCAAGGAAACTCAGTTTTCACACTCTATGCTTAGTGCCCTTTGAGTGCCTAGGACTGAAATGAAGCTTGGTGAGCATCCCACACAAACGAATGCTCCACATGCGGGTTTCACATGCCACCAACTCCACATTCACAGGCAACTTCAGCGCCACAGCCGTTTTCAGATAGCCCTCAATGCAAAGGCTCTAGACGCAAATATTGGTGTGAGAGCTAATTCAATCAAGGAAACACTGCATGTTGCTGAAGGGCATATTGAAGAAGGATCAGCCGAGTGGTTCTTGTGGGAGAACAACTCCATTTGGCTCACTAACTTCACACACCATCAGGCTTCCAAGCAGCTCTCAAGGAAACTCAGTTTTCACACTCTATGCTTAGTGCCCTTTGAGTGCATTATCTAGGAATGAACCTGGTAGAGCATCCCACACAAACGAATGCTCCACATGCGGGTTTCACATACCACCAACTCCACATTCTCAGGCAACTTCAGCGCCACAGCCGTTTTCAGATAGCCCACAATGCAAAGGCTCTAGACGCAAATATTGGTGTGAGAGCTAATTCAATCAAGGAAACACTGCATGTTGGTGAAGGGCATATTGAAGAAGGATCAGCCGAGTGGTTCTTGTGGGAGAACAACTCCATTTGGCTCACTAACTTCGCACACCATCAGGCTTCCAAGCAGCTCTCAAGGAAACTCAGTTTTCACACTCTATGCTTAGTGCCCTTTGAGTGCATTATCTAGGAATGAACCTGGTAGAGCATCCCACACAAACCAATGCTCCACATGCGGGTTTCACATGCCACCAACTCCACATTCACAGGCAACTTCAGCGCCACAGCCATTTTCAGATAGCCCTCAATGCAAAGGCTCTAGACGCAAATATTGGTGTGAGAGCTAATTCAATCAAGCGAACACTGCATGTTGGTGAAGGGCATATTGAAGAAGGATCAGCCGAGTGGTTCTTGTGGGAGAACAACTCCATTTGGCTCACTAACTTCACACACCATCAGGCTTCCAAGCAGCTCTAAAGGAAACTCAGTTTTCACACTCTATGCTTAGTGCCCTTTGAGTGCATTAGCTAGGAATGAATCTAGTAGAGCATCCCACACAAACGAATGCTCCACATGCGGGTTTCACATGCCACCAACTCCACATTCACAGGCAACTTCAGCGCCACAGCCGTTTTCAGATAGCCCTCAATGCAAAGGCTCTAGACGCAAATATTGGTGTGAGAGCTAATTCAATCAAGGAAACACTGCATGTTGGTGAAGGGCATATTGAAGAAGGATCAGCCGAGTGGTTCTTGTGGGAGAACAACTCCATTTGGCTCACTAACTTCACACACCATCAGGCTTCCAAGCAGCTCTCAAGAAAACTCAGTTTTCACACACTATGCTTAGTGCCCTTTGAGTGCATTATCTAGGAATGAACCTGGTAGAGCATCCCACACAAACGAATGCTCCACATGCGGGTTTCACATGCCACCAACTCCACATTCACAGGCAACTTCAGCGCCACAGCCGTTTTCAGATAGCCCTCAATGCAAAGGCTCTAGACGCAAATATTGGTGTGAGAGCTAATTCAATCAAGCGAACACTGCATGTTGGTGAAGGGCATATTGAAGAAGGATCAGCCGAGTGGTTCTTGTGGGAAGAACAACTCCATTTGGCTCACTAACTTCACACACCATCAGGCTTCCAAGCAGCTCTTAATGAAACTCAGTTTTCACACTCTATGCTTAGTGACCTTTGTGTGCATTATTTAGGAATGAACCTGGTAGAGCATCCCACACAAACGAATGCTCCACATGCGGGTTTCACATGCCACCAACTCCACATTCACAGGCAACTTCAGCGCCACAGCCGTTTTCAGATAGCCCTCAATGCAAAGGCTCTAGACGCAAATATTGGTGTGAGAGCTAATTCAATCAAGGAAACACTGCTTGTTGGTGAAGGGCATATTGAAGAAGGATCAGCCGAGTGGTTCTTGTGGGAGAACAACTCCATTTGGCTCACTAACTTCACACACCATCAGGCTTCCAAGCAGCTCTCAAGGAAACTCAGTTTTCACACTCTATGCTTAGTGCCTTTTGAGTGCATTATCTAGGAATGAATCTAGTAGAGCATCCCACACAAACGAATGCTCCACATGCGGGTTTCACATGCCACCAACTCCACATTCACAGGCAACTTCAGCGCCACAGCCGTTTTCAGATAGCCCTCAATGCAAAGGCTCTAGACGCAAATATTGGTGTGAGAGCTAATTCAATCAAGGAACCACTGCATGTTGCTGAAGGGCATATTGAAGAAGGATCAGCCGAGTGGTTCTTGTGGGAGAACAACTCCATTTGGCTCACTAGCTTCACACACCATCAGGCTTCCAAGCAGCTCTCAAGGAAACTCAGTTTTCACACTCTATGCTTAGTGCCCTTTGAGTGCCTAGGACTGAAATGAAGCTTGGTGAGCATCCCACACAAACGAATGCTCCACATGCGGGTTTCACATGCCACCAACTCCACATTCACAGGCAACTTCAGCGCCACAGCCATTTTCAGTTAGCCCTCAATGCAAAGGCTATAGACGCAAATATTGGTGTGAGAGCTAATTCAATCAAGGAAACACTGCATGTTGGTGAAGGGCATATTGAAGAAGGATCAGCCGAGTGGTTCTTGTGGGAGAACAACTCCATTTGGCTCACTAACTTCACACACCATCAGGCTTCCAAGCAGCTCTCAAGAAAACTCAGTTTTCACACTCTATGCTTAGTGCCCTTTCACTGCATTATCTAGGAATGAACCTGGTAGAGCATCCCACACAAACGAATGCTCCACATGCGTGTTTCACATGCCACCAACTCCACATTCACAGGCAACTTCAGCGCCACAGCCGTTTTCAGATAGCCCTCAATGCAAAGGCTCTAGACGCAAATATTGGTGTGAGACCTAATTCAATCAAGGACACAATGCATCTTGCTGAAGGGCATATTGAAGAAGGATCAGCCGAGTGGTTCTTGTGGGAGAACAACTCCATTTGGCTCACTAACTTCACACACCATCAGGCTTCCAAGCAGCTCTTAAGGAAACTCAGTTTTCACACTCTATGCTTAGTGACCTTTGTGTGCATTATCTAGGAATGAACCTGGTAGAGCATCCCACACAAACGAATGCTCCACATGCGGGTTTCACATGCCACCAACTCCACATTCACAGGCAACTTCAGTGCCACAGCCGTTTTCAGATAGCCCTCAATGCAAAGGCTCTAGACGCAAATATTGGTGTGAGAGCTAATTCAATCAAGGGAAACACTGCATGTTGGTGAAGGGCATATTGAAGAAGGATCAGCCGAGTGGTTCTTGTGGGAGAACAACTCCATTTGGCTCACTAACTTCACACACCATCAGGCTTCCAAGCAGCTCTCAAGGAAACTCAGTTTTCACACTCTATGCTTAGTGCCCTTTGAGTGCCTAGGACTGAAATGAAGCTTGGTGAGCATCCCACACAAACGAATGCTCCACATGCGGGTTTCACATGCCACCAACTCCACATTCACAGGCAACTTCAGCGCCACAGCCGTTTTCAGATAGCCCTCAATGCAAAGGCTATAGACGCAAATATTGGTGTGAGAGCTAATTCAATCAAGGAAACACTGCATGTTGGTGAAGGGCATATTGAAGAAGGATCAGCCGAGTGGTTCTTGTGGGAGAACAACTCCATTTGGCTCACTAACTTCACACACCATCAGGCTTCCAAGCAGCTCTCAAGGAAACTCAGTTTTCACACTCTATGCTTAGTGCCCTTTGAGTGCCTAGGACTGAAATGAAGCTTGGTGAGCATCCCACACAAACGAATGCTCCACATGCGGGTTTCACATGCCACCAACTCCACATTCACAGGCAACTTCAGCGCCACAGCCGTTTTCAGATAGCCCTCAATGCAAAGGCTCTAGACGCAAATATTGGTGTGAGAGCTAATTCAATCAAGGAAACACTGCATGTTGGTGAAGGGCATATTGAAGAAGGATCAGCCGAGTGGTTCTTGTGGGAGAACAACTCCATTTGGCTCACACACTTCACACACCATCAGGCTTTCAAGCAGCTCTCAAGGAAACTCAGTTTTCACATTCTATGCTTAGTGCCCTTTGAGTGCATTATCTAGGAATGAACCTCGTAGAGCATCCCACACAAACGAATGCTCCACATGCGGGTTTCACATGCCACCAACTCCACATTCACAGGCAACTTCAGCGCCACTGCCGTTTTCAGATAGCCCTCAATGTAAAGTCTCTAGACGCAAATATTGGTGTGAGAGCTAATTCAATCAAGGAAACACTGCATGTTGGTGAAGGGCATATTGAAGAAGGATCAGCCGAGTGGTTCTTGTGGGAGAACAACTCCATTTGGCTCACACACTTCACACACCATCAGGCTTTCAAGCAGCTCTCAAGGAAACTCAGTTTTCACACTCTATGCTTAGTGCCCTTTGAGTGCATTATCTAGGAATGAACCTGGTAGAGCATCCCACACAAACGAATGCTCCACATGCGGGTTTCACATGCCACCAACTCCACATTCACAGGCAACTTCAGCGCCACAGCCGTTTTCAGATAGCCCTCAATGCAAAGGCTCTAGACGCAAATATTGGTGTGAGAGCTAATTCAATCAAGCGAACACTGCATGTTGGTGAAGGGCATATTGAAGAAGGATCAGCCGAGTGGTTCTTGTGGGAGAACAACTCCATTTGGCTCACTAACTTCACACACCATCAGGCTTCCAAGCAGCTCTCAAGGAAACTCAGTTTTCACACTCTATGCTTAGTGCCCTTTGAGTGCATTATCTAGGAATGAACCTGGTAGAGCATCCCACACAAACCAATGCTCCACATGCGGGTTTCACATGCCACCAACTCCACATTCACAGGCAACTTCAGCGCCACAGCCGTTTTCAGATAGCCCTCAATGCAAAGGCTCTAGACGCAAATATTGGTGTGAGAGCTAATTCAATCAAGGAAACACTGCATGTTGGTGAAGGGCATATTGAAGAAGGATCAGCCGAGTGGTTCTTGTGGGAGAACAACTCCATTTGGCTCACTAACTTCACACACCATCAGGCTTCCAAGCAGCTCTCAAGGAAACTCAGTTTTCACACACTATGCTTAGTGCCCTTTGAGTGCATTATCTAGGAATGAACCTGGTAGAGCATCCCACACAAACGAATGCTCCACATGCGGGTTTCACATGCCACCAACTCCACATTCACAGGCAACTTCAGCGCCACAGCCGTTTTCAGATAGCCCTCAATGCAAAGGCTCTAGACGCAAATATTGGTGTGAGAGCTAATTCAATCAAGGACACACTGCATCTTGCTGAAGGGCATATTGAAGAAGGATCAGCCGAGTGGTTCTTGCGGGAGAACAACTCCATTTGGCTCACTAACTTCACACACCATCAGGCTTCCAAGCAGCTCTCAAGGAAACTCAGTTTTCACACTCTATGCTTAGTGCCCTTTCACTGCATTATCTAGGAATGAACCTGGTAGAGCATCCCACACAAACGAATGCTCCACATGCGGGTTTCACATGCCACCAACTCCACATTCACAGGCAACTTCAGCGCCACAGCCGTTTTCAGATAGCCCTCAATGCAAAGGCTCTAGACGCAAATATTGGTGTGAGAGCTAATTCAATCAAGGAAACACTGCTTGTTGGTGAAGGGCATATTGAAGAAGGATCAGCCGAGTGGTTCTTGTGAGAGAACAACTCCATTTGGCTCACTAACTTCACACACCATCAGGCTTCCAAGCAGCTCTCAAGGAAACTCAGTTTTCACACTCTATGCTTAGTGACTTTTGAGTGCATTATCTAGGAATGAATCTAGTAGAGCATCCCACACAAACGAATGCTCCACATGCGGGTTTCACATGCCACCAACTCCACATTCACAGGCAACTTCAGCGCCACAGCCGTTTTCAGATAGCCCTCAATGCAAAGGCTCTAGACGCAAATATTGGTGTGAGAGCTAATTCAATCAAGGAACCACTGCATGTTGGTGAAGGGCATATTGAAGAAGGATCAGCCGAGTGGTTCTTGTGGGAGAACAACTCCATTTGGCTCACTAGCTTCACACACCATCAGGCTTCCAAGCAGCTCTCAAGGAAACTCAGTTTTCACACTCTATGCTTAGTGCCCTTTGAGTGCCTAGGACTGAAATGAAGCTTGGTGAGCATCCCACACAAACGAATGCTCCACATGCGGGTTTCACATGCCACCAACTCCACATTCACAGGCAACTTCAGCGCCACAGCCGTTTTCAGATAGCCCTCAATGCAAAGGCTCTAGACGCAAATATTGGTGTGAGACCTAATTCAATCAAGGACACAATGCATCTTGCTGAAGGGCATATTGAAGAAGGATCAGCCGAGTGGTTCTTGTGGGAGAACAACTCCATTTGGCTCACTAACTTCACACACCATCAGGCTTCCAAGCAGCTCTCAAGAAAACTCAGTTTTCACACTCTATGCTTAGTGCCCTTTCACTGCATTATCTAGGAATGAACCTGGTAGAGCATCCCACACAAACGAATGCTCCACATGCGGGTTTCACATGCCACCAACTCCACATTCACAGGCAACTTCAGCGCCACAGCCGTTTTCAGATAGCCCTCAATGCAAAGGCTCTAGACGCAAATATTGGTGTGAGACCTAATTCAATCAAGGACACAATGCATCTTGCTGAAGGGCATATTGAAGAAGGATCAGCCGAGTGGTTCTTGTGGGAGAACAACTCCATTTGGCTCACTAACTTCACACACCATCAGGCTTCCAAGCAGCTCTTAACGAAACTCAGTTTTCACACTCTATGCTTAGTGACCTTTGTGTGCATTATCTAGGAATGAACCTGGTAGAGCATCCCACACAAACGAATGCTCCACATGCGGGTTTCACATGCCACCAACTCCACATTCACAGGCAACTTCAGTGCCACAGCCGTTTTCAGATAGCCCTCAATGCAAAGGCTCTAGACGCAAATATTGGTGTGAGAGCTAATTCAATCAAGGAAACACTGCTTGTTGGTGAAGGGCATATTGAAGAAGGATCAGCCGAGTGGTTCTTGTGGGAGAACAACTCCATTTGGCTCACTAACTTCACACACCATCAGGCTTCCAAGCAGCTCTCAAGGAAACTCAGTTTTCACACTCTATGCTTAGTGACTTTTGAGTGCATTATCTAGGAATGAATCTAGTAGAGCATCCCACACAAACGAATGCTCCACATGCGGGTTTCACATGCCACCAACTCCACATTCACAGGCAACTTCAGCGCCACAGCCGTTTTCAGATAGCCCTCAATGCAAAGGCTCTAGACGCAAATATTGGTGTGAGAGCTAATTCAATCAAGGAACCACTGCATGTTGGTGAAGGGCATATTGAAGAAGGATCAGCCGAGTGGTTCTTGTGGGAGAACAACTCCATTTGGCTCACTAACTTCACACACCATCAGGCTTCCAAGCAGCTCTCAAGGAAACTCAGTTTTCACACTCTATGCTTAGTGCCCTTTGAGTGCCTAGGACTGAAATGAAGCTTGGTGAGCATCCCACACAAACGAATGCTCCACATGCGGGTTTCACATGCCACCAACTCCACATTCACAGGCAACTTCAGCGCCACAGCCGTTTTCAGATAGCCCTCAATGCAAAGGCTCTAGACGCAAATATTGGTGTGAGACCTAATTCAATCAAGGACACAATGCATCTTGCTGAAGGGCATATTGAAGAAGGATCAGCCGAGTGGTTCTTGTGGGAGAACAACTCCATTTGGCTCACTAACTTCACACACCATCAGGCTTCCAAGCAGCTCTCAAGAAAACTCAGTTTTCACACTCTATGCTTAGTGCCCTTTCACTGCATTATCTAGGAATGAACCTGGTAGAGCATCCCACACAAACGAATGCTCCACATGCGGGTTTCACATGCCACCAACTCCACATTCACAGGCAACTTCAGCGCCACAGCCGTTTTCAGATAGCCCTCAATGCAAAGGCTCTAGACGCAAATATTGGTGTGAGACCTAATTCAATCAAGGACACAATGCATCTTGCTGAAGGGCATATTGAAGAAGGATCAGCCGAGTGGTTCTTGTGGGAGAACAACTCCATTTGGCTCACTAACTTCACACACCATCAGGCTTCCAAGCAGCTCTTAACGAAACTCAGTTTTCACACTCTATGCTTAGTGACCTTTGTGTGCATTATCTAGGAATGAACCTGGTAGAGCATCCCACACAAACGAATGCTCCACATGCGGGTTTCACATGCCACCAACTCCACATTCACAGGCAACTTCAGTGCCACAGCCGTTTTCAGATAGCCCTCAATGCAAAGGCTCTAGACGCAAATATTGGTGTGAGAGCTAATTCAATCAAGGAAACACTGCTTGTTGGTGAAGGGCATATTGAAGAAGGATCAGCCGAGTGGTTCTTGTGGGAGAACAACTCCATTTGGCTCACTAACTTCACACACCATCAGGCTTCCAAGCAGCTCTCAAGGAAACTCAGTTTTCACACTCTATGCTTAGTGACTTTTGAGTGCATTATCTAGGAATGAATCTAGTAGAGCATCCCACACAAACGAATGCTCCACATGCGGGTTTCACATGCCACCAACTCCACATTCACAGGCAACTTCAGCGCCACAGCCGTTTTCAGATAGCCCTCAATGCAAAGGCTCTAGACGCAAATATTGGTGTGAGAGCTAATTCAATCAAGGAACCACTGCATGTTGGTGAAGGGCATATTGAAGAAGGATCAGCCGAGTGGTTCTTGTGGGAGAACAACTCCATTTGGCTCACTAGCTTCACACACCATCAGGCTTCCAAGCAGCTCTCAAGGAAACTCAGTTTTCACACTCTATGCTTAGTGCCCTTTGAGTGCCTAGGACTGAAATGAAGCTTGGTGAGCATCCCACACAAACGAATGCTCCACATGCGGGTTTCACATGCCACCAACTCCACATTCACAGGCAACTTCAGCGCCACAGCCGTTTTCAGATAGCCCTCAATGCAAAGGCTCTAGACGCAAATATTGGTGTGAGACCTAATTCAATCAAGGACACAATGCATCTTGCTGAAGGGCATATTGAAGAAGGATCAGCCGAGTGGTTCTTGTGGGAGAACAACTCCATTTGGCTCACTAACTTCACACACCATCAGGCTTCCAAGCAGCTCTCAAGAAAACTCAGTTTTCACACTCTATGCTTAGTGCCCTTTCACTGCATTATCTAGGAATGAACCTGGCAGAGCATCCCACACAAACGAATGCTCCACATGCGGGTTTCACATGCCACCAACTCCACATTCACAGGCAACTTCAGCGCCACAGCCGTTTTCAGATAGCCCTCAATGCAAAGGCTCTAGACGCAAATATTGGTGTGAGACCTAATTCAATCAAGGACACAATGCATCTTGCTGAAGGGCATATTGAAGAAGGATCAGCCGAGTGGTTCTTGTGGGAGAACAACTCCATTTGGCTCACTAACTTCACACACCATCAGGCTTCCAAGCAGCTCTTAACGAAACTCAGTTTTCACACTCTATGCTTAGTGACCTTTGTGTGCATTATCTAGGAATGAACCTGGTAGAGCATCCCACACAAACGAATGCTCCACATGCGGGTTTCACATGCCACCAACTCCACATTCACAGGCAACTTCAGTGCCACAGCCGTTTTCAGATAGCCCTCAATGCAAAGGCTCTAGACGCAAATATTGGTGTGAGAGCTAATTCAATCAAGGAAACACTGCATGTTGGTGAAGGGCATATTGAAGAAGGATCAGCCGAGTGGTTCTTGTGGGAGAACAACTCCATTTGGCTCACTAACTTCACACACCATCAGGCTTCCAAGCAGCTCTCAAGGAAACTCAGTTTTCACACTCTATGCTTAGTGCCCTTTGAGTGCCTAGGACTGAAATGAAGCTTGGTGAGCATCCCTCACAAACGAATGCTCCACATGCGGGTTTCACATGCCACCAACTCCACATTCACAGGCAACTTCAGCGCCACAGCCGTTTTTAGATAGCCCTCAATGCAAAGGCTCTAGACGCAAATATTGGTGTGAGAGCTAATTCAATCAAGGAAACACTGCATGTTGGTGAAGGGCATATTGAAGAAGGATCAGCCGAGTGGTTCTTGTGGGAGAACAACTCCATTTGGCTCACTAACTTCACACACCATCAGGCTTCCAAGCAGCTCTCAAGGAAACTCAGTTTTCACACTCTATGCTTAGTGCCTTTTGAGTGCATTATCTAGGAATGAATCTAGTAGAGCATCCCACACAAACGAATGCTCCACATGCGGGTTTCACATGCCACCAACTCCACATTCACAGGCAACTTCAGCGCCACAGCCGTTTTCAGATAGCCCTCAATGCAAAGGCTCTAGACGCAAATATTGGTGTGAGAGCTAATTCAATCAAGGAACCACTGCATGTTGGTGAAGGGCATATTGAAGAAGGATCAGCCGAGTGGTTCTTGTGGGAGAACAACTCCATTTGGCTCACTAGCTTCACACACCATCAGGCTTCCAAGCAGCTCTCAAGGAAACTCAGTTTTCACACTCTATGCTTAGTGCCCTTTGAGTGCCTAGGACTGAAATGAAGCTTGGTGAGCATCCCACACAAACGAATGCTCCACATGCGGGTTTCACATGCCACCAACTCCACATTCACAGGCAACTTCAGCGCCACAGCCATTTTCAGATAGCCCTCAATGCAAAGGCTCTAGACGCAAATATTGGTGTGAGAGCTAATTCAATCAAGGAAACACTGCATGTTGGTGAAGGGCATATTGAAGAAGGATCAGCCGAGTGGTTCTTGTGGGAGAACAACTCCATTTGGCTCACTAACTTCACACACCATCAGGCTTCCAAGCAGCTCTCAAGGAAACTCAGTTTTCACACTCTATGCTTAGTGACTTTTGAGTGCATTATCTAGGAATGAATCTAGTAGAGCATCCCACACAAACGAATGCTCCACATGCGGGTTTCACATGCCACCAACTCCACATTCACAGGCAACTTCAGCGCCACAGCCGTTTTCAGATAGCCCTCAATGCAAAGGCTCTAGACGCAAATATTGGTGTGAGAGCTAATTCAATCAAGGAACCACTGCATGTTGGTGAAGGGCATATTGAAGAAGGATCAGCCGAGTGGTTCTTGTGGGAGAACAACTCCATTTGGCTCACTAGCTTCACACACCATCAGGCTTCCAAGCAGCTCTCAAGGAAACTCAGTTTTCACACTCTATGCTTAGTGCCCTTTGAGTGCCTAGGACTGAAATGAAGCTTGGTGAGCATCCCACACAAACGAATGCTCCACATGCGGGTTTCACATGCCACCAACTCCACATTCACAGGCAACTTCAGCGCCACAGCCGTTTTCAGATAGCCCTCAATGCAAAGGCTCTAGACGCAAATATTGGTGTGAGACCTAATTCAATCAAGGACACAATGCATCTTGCTGAAGGGCATATTGAAGAAGGATCAGCCGAGTGGTTCTTGTGGGAGAACAACTCCATTTGGCTCACTAACTTCACACACCATCAGGCTTCCAAGCAGCTCTCAAGAAAACTCAGTTTTCACACTCTATGCTTAGTGCCCTTTCACTGCATTATCTAGGAATGAACCTGGTAGAGCATCCCACACAAACGAATGCTCCACATGCGGGTTTCACATGCCACCAACTCCACATTCACAGGCAACTTCAGCGCCACAGCCGTTTTCAGATAGCCCTCAATGCAAAGGCTCTAGACGCAAATATTGGTGTGAGACCTAATTCAATCAAGGACACAATGCATCTTGCTGAAGGGCATATTGAAGAAGGATCAGCCGAGTGGTTCTTGTGGGAGAACAACTCCATTTGGCTCACTAACTTCACACACCATCAGGCTTCCAAGCAGCTCTTAACGAAACTCAGTTTTCACACTCTATGCTTAGTGACCTTTGTGTGCATTATCTAGGAATGAACCTGGTAGAGCATCCCACACAAACGAATGCTCCACATGCGGGTTTCACATGCCACCAACTCCACATTCACAGGCAACTTCAGCGCCACAGCCGTTTTCAGATAGCCCTCAATGCAAAGGCTCTAGACGCAAATATTGGTGTGAGAGCTAATTCAATCAAGGAACCACTGCATGTTGGTGAAGGGCATATTGAAGAAGGATCAGCCGAGTGGTTCTTGTGGGAGAACAACTCCATTTGGCTCACTAGCTTCACACACCATCAGGCTTCCAAGCAGCTCTCAAGGAAACTCAGTTTTCACACTCTATGCTTAGTGCCCTTTGAGTGCCTAGGACTGAAATGAAGCTTGGTGAGCATCCCACACAAACGAATGCTCCACATGCGGGTTTCACATGCCACCAACTCCACATTCACAGGCAACTTCAGCGCCACAGCCGTTTTCAGATAGCCCTCAATGCAAAGGCTCTAGACGCAAATATTGGTGTGAGACCTAATTCAATCAAGGACACAATGCATCTTGCTGAAGGGCATATTGAAGAAGGATCAGCCGAGTGGTTCTTGTGGGAGAACAACTCCATTTGGCTCACTAACTTCACACACCATCAGGCTTCCAAGCAGCTCTCAAGAAAACTCAGTTTTCACACTCTATGCTTAGTGCCCTTTCACTGCATTATCTAGGAATGAACCTGGTAGAGCATCCCACACAAACGAATGCTCCACATGCGGGTTTCACATGCCACCAACTCCACATTCACAGGCAACTTCAGCGCCACAGCCGTTTTCAGATAGCCCTCAATGCAAAGGCTCTAGACGCAAATATTGGTGTGAGACCTAATTCAATCAAGGACACAATGCATCTTGCTGAAGGGCATATTGAAGAAGGATCAGCCGAGTGGTTCTTGTGGGAGAACAACTCCATTTGGCTCACTAACTTCACACACCATCAGGCTTCCAAGCAGCTCTTAACGAAACTCAGTTTTCACACTCTATGCTTAGTGACCTTTGTGTGCATTATCTAGGAATGAACCTGGTAGAGCATCCCACACAAACGAATGCTCCACATGCGGGTTTCACATGCCACCAACTCCACATTCACAGGCAACTTCAGTGCCACAGCCGTTTTCAGATAGCCCTCAATGCAAAGGCTCTAGACGCAAATATTGGTGTGAGAGCTAATTCAATCAAGGAAACACTGCATGTTGGTGAAGGGCATATTGAAGAAGGATCAGCCGAGTGGTTCTTGTGGGAGAACAACTCCATTTGGCTCACTAACTTCACACACCATCAGGCTTCCAAGCAGCTCTCAAGGAAACTCAGTTTTCACACTCTATGCTTAGTGCCCTTTGAGTGCCTAGGACTGAAATGAAGCTTGGTGAGCATCCCTCACAAACGAATGCTCCACATGCGGGTTTCACATGCCACCAACTCCACATTCACAGGCAACTTCAGCGCCACAGCCGTTTTTAGATAGCCCTCAATGCAAAGGCTCTAGACGCAAATATTGGTGTGAGAGCTAATTCAATCAAGGAAACACTGCATGTTGGTGAAGGGCATATTGAAGAAGGATCAGCCGAGTGGTTCTTGTGGGAGAACAACTCCATTTGGCTCACTAACTTCACACACCATCAGGCTTCCAAGCAGCTCTCAAGGAAACTCAGTTTTCACACTCTATGCTTAGTGCCTTTTGAGTGCATTATCTAGGAATGAATCTAGTAGAGCATCCCACACAAACGAATGCTCCACATGCGGGTTTCACATGCCACCAACTCCACATTCACAGGCAACTTCAGCGCCACAGCCGTTTTCAGATAGCCCTCAATGCAAAGGCTCTAGACGCAAATATTGGTGTGAGAGCTAATTCAATCAAGGAACCACTGCATGTTGGTGAAGGGCATATTGAAGAAGGATCAGCCGAGTGGTTCTTGTGGGAGAACAACTCCATTTGGCTCACTAGCTTCACACACCATCAGGCTTCCAAGCAGCTCTCAAGGAAACTCAGTTTTCACACTCTATGCTTAGTGCCCTTTGAGTGCCTAGGACTGAAATGAAGCTTGGTGAGCATCCCACACAAACGAATGCTCCACATGCGGGTTTCACATGCCACCAACTCCACATTCACAGGCAACTTCAGCGCCACAGCCATTTTCAGATAGCCCTCAATGCAAAGGCTCTAGACGCAAATATTGGTGTGAGAGCTAATTCAATCAAGGAAACACTGCATGTTGGTGAAGGGCATATTGAAGAAGGATCAGACAAGGGGTTCTTGTGGGAGAACAACTCCATTTGGCTCACTAACTTCACACACCATCAGGCTTCCAAGTAGCTCTCAAGGAAACTCAGTTTTCACACTCTATGCTTAGTGCCCTTTGAGTGCCTAGGACTGAAATGAAGCTTGGTGAGCATCCCACACAAACGAATGCTCCACATGCGGGTTTCACATGCCACCAACTCCACATTCACAGGCAACTTCAGCGCCACAGCCATTTTCAGATAGCCCTCAATGCAAAGGCTACAGACGCAAATATTGGTGTGAGAGCTAATTCAATCAAGGAAACACTGCATGTTGGTGAAGGGCATATTGAAGAAGGATCAGCCGAGTGGTTCTTGTGGGAGAACAACTCCATTTGGCTCACTAACTTCACACACCATCAGGCTTCCAAGCAGCTCTCAAGGAAACTCAGTTTTCACACTCTATGCTTAGTGCCCTTTGAGTGCATTATCTAGGAATGAACCTGGTAGAGCATCCCACACAAACGAATGCTCCACATGCGGGTTTCACATGCCACCAACTCCACATTCACAGGCAACTTCAGCGCCACAGCCATTTTCAGATAGCCCTCAATGCAAAGGCTCTAGACGCAAATATTGGTGTGAGAGCTAATTCAATCAAGGAAACACTGCATGTTGGTGAAGGGCATATTGAAGAAGGATCAGCCGAGTGGTTCTTGTGGGAGAACAACTCCATTTGGCTCACTAACTTCACACACCATCAGGCTTCCAAGCAGCTCTCAAGGAAACTCAGTTTTCACACTCTATGCTTAGTGCCTTTTGAGTGCATTATCTAGGAATGAATCTAGTAGAGCATCCCACACAAACGAATGCTCCACATGCGGGTTTCACATGCCACCAACTCCACATTCACAGGCAACTTCAGCGCCACAGCCATTTTCAGATAGCCCTCAATGCAAAGGCTCTAGACGCAAATATTGGTGTGAGACCTAATTCAATCAAGGAACCACTGCATGTTGGTGAAGGGCATATTGAAGAAGGATCAGCCAAGTGGTTCTTGTGGGAGAACAACTCCATTTGGCTCACTAACTTCACACACCATCAGGCTTCCAAGCAGCTCTCAAGGAAACTCAGTTTTCACACTCTATCCTTAGTGCCCTTTGAGTGCCTAGGACTGAAATGAAGCTTGGTGAGCATCCCACACAAACGAATGCTCCACATGCGGGTTTCACATGCCACCAACTCCACATTTTCACGCAACTTCAGCGCCACAGCCGTTTTCAGATAGCCCTCAATGCAAAGGCTCTAGACGCAAATATTGGTGTGAGAGCTAATTCAATCAAGGAAACACTGCATGTTGGTGAAGGGCATATTGAAGAAGGATCAGCCGAGTGGTTCTTGTGGGAGAACAACTTCATTTGGCTCACTAACTTCACACACCATCAGCCTTCCAAGCAGCTCTCAAGGAAACTCAGTTTTCACACTCTATGCTTAGTGCCCTTTGAGTGCATTATCTAGGAATGAAGCTGGTAGAGCATCCCACACAAACGAATGCTCCACATGCGGGTTTCACATGCCACCAACTCCACATTCACAGGCAACTTCAGCGCCACAGCCATTTTCAGATAGCCCTCAATGTAAAGGCTCTAGACGCAAATATTGGTGTGAGAGCTAATTCAATCAAGGAAACACTGCATGTTGGTGAAGGGCATATTGAAGAAGGATCAGCCGAGTGGTTCTTGTGGGAGAACAACTCCATTTGGCTCACTAACTTCACACACCATCAGCCTTCCAAGCAGCTCTCAAGGAAACTCAGTTTTCACACTCTATGCTTAGTGCCCTTTGAGTGCATTATCTAGGAATGAAGCTGGTAGAGCATCCCACACAAACGAATGCTCCACATGCGGGTTTCACATGCCACCAACTCCACATTCACAGGCAACTTCAGCGCCACAGCCATTTTCAGATAGCCCTCAATGCAAAGGCTCTAGACGCAAATATTGGTGTGAGAGCTAATTCAATCAAGGAAACACTGCATGTTGGTGAAGGGCATATTGAAGAAGGATCAGCCGAGTGGTTCTTGTGGGAGAACAACTCCATTTGGCTCACTAACTTCACACACCATCAGGCTTCCAAGCAGCTCTCAAGGAAACTCAGTTTTCACACTCTATGCTTAGTGCCTTTTGAGTGCATTATCTAGGAATGAATCTAGTAGAGCATCCCACACAAACGAATGCTCCACATGCGGGTTTCACATGCCACCAACTCCACATTCACAGGCAACTTCAGCGCCACAGCCATTTTCAGATAGCCCTCAATGCAAAGGCTCTAGACGCAAATATTGGTGTGAGACCTAATTCAATCAAGGAACCACTGCATGTTGGTGAAGGGCATATTGAAGAAGGATCAGCCAAGTGGTTCTTGTGGGAGAACAACTCCATTTGGCTCACTAACTTCACACACCATCAGGCTTCCAAGCAGCTCTCAAGGAAACTCAGTTTTCACACTCTATGCTTAGTGCCCTTTGAGTGCCTAGGACTGAAATGAAGCTTGGTGAGCATCCAACACAAACGAATGCTCCACATGCGGGTTTCACATGCCACCAACTCCACATTCACAGGCAACTTCAGCGCCACAGCCGTTTTCAGATAGCCCTCAATGCAAAGGCTCTAGACGCAAATATTGGTGTGAGACCTAATTCAATCAAGGAAACACTGCATGTTGGTGAAGGGCATATTGAAGAAGGATCAGCCGAGTGGTTCTTGTGGGAGAACAACTCCATTTGGCTCACTAACTTCACACACCATCAGCCTTCCAAGCAGCTCTCAAGGAAACTCAGTTTTCACACTCTATGCTTAGTGCACTTTGAGTGCATTATCTAGGAAGGAATCTAGTAGAGCATCCCACACAAACGAATGCTCCACATGCGGGTTTCACATGCCACCAACTCCACATTCACAGGCAACTTCAGCGCCACAGCCGTTTTCAGATAGCCCTCAATGCAAAGGCTCTAGACGCAAATATTGGTGTGAGAGCTAATTCAATCAAGGAAACACTGCATATTGGTGAAGGGCATATTGAAGAAGGATCAGCCGAGTGGTTCTTGTGGGAGAACAACTCCATTTGGCTCACTAACTTCACACACCATCAGGCTTCCAAGCAGCTCTCAAGGAAACTCAGTTTTCACACTCTATGCTTAGTGCCCTTTGAGTGCCTAGGACTGACATGAAGCTTGGTGAGCATCCCACACAAACGAATGCTCCACATGCGGGTTTCACATGCCACCAACTCCACATTCACAGGCAACTTCAGCGCCACAGCCGTTTTCAGATAGCCCTCAATGCAAAGGCTCTAGACGCAAATATTGGTGTGAGACCTAATTCAATCAAGGACACAATGCATCTTGCTGAAGGGCATATTGAAGAAGGATCAGCCGAGTGGTTCTTGTGGGAGAACAACTCCATTTGGCTCACTAACTTCACACACCATCAGTCTTCCAAGCAGCTCTTAACGAAACTCAGTTTTCACACTCTATGCTTAGTGACCTTTGTGTGCATTATCTAGGAATGAACCTGGTAGAGCATCCCACACAAACGAATGCTCCACATGCGGGTTTCACATGCCACCAACTCCACATTGACAGGCAACTTCAGTGCCACAGCCGTTTTCAGATAGCCCTCAATGCAAAGGCTCTAGACGCAAATATTGGTGTGAGAGCTAATTCAATCAAGGAAACACTGCATGTTGGTGAAGGGCATATTGAAGAAGGATCAGCCGAGTGGTTCTTGTGGGAGAACAACTCCATTTGGCTCACTAACTTCACACACCATCAGGCTTCCAAGCAGCTCTCAAGGAAACTCAGTTTTCACACTCTATGCTTAGTGCCCTTTGAGTGCCTAGGACTGAAATGAAGCTTGGTGAGCATCCCACAAAAACGAATGCTCCACATGCGGGTTTCACATGCCACCAACTCCACATTCACAGGCAACTTCAGCGCCACAGCCGTTTTCAGATAGCCCTCAATGCAAAGGCTCTAGACGCAAATATTGGTGTGAGAGCTAATTCAATCAAGGAAACACTGCATGTTGGTGAAGGGCATATTGAAGAAGGATCAGCCGAGTGGTTCTTGTGGGAGAACAACTCCATTTGGCTCACTAACTTCACACACCATCAGGCTTCCAAGCAGCTCTCAAGGAAACTCAGTTTTCACACTCTATGCTTAGTGCCTTTTTTGTGCATTATCTAGGAATGAATCTAGTAGAGCATCCCACACAAATGAATGCTCCACATGCGGGTTTCACATGCCACCAACTCCACATTCACAGGCAACTTCAGCGCCACAGCCGTTTTCAGATAGCCCTCAATGCAAAGGCTCTAGACGCAAATATTGGTGTGAGAGCTAATTCAATCAAGGAACCACTGCATGTTGGTGAAGGGCATATTGAAGAAGGATCAGCCGAGTGGTTCTTGTGGGAGAACAACTCCATTTGGCTCACTAGCTTCACACACCATCAGGCTTCCAAGCAGCTCTCAAGGAAACTCAGTTTTCACACTCTATGCTTAGTGCCCTTTGAGTGCCTAGGACTGAAATGAAGCTTGGTGAGCATCCCACACAAACGAATGCTCCACATGCGGGTTTCACATGCCACCAACTCCACATTCACAGGCAACTTCAGCGCCACAGCCATTTTCAGATAGCCCTCAATGCAAAGGCTATAGACGCAAATATTGGTGTGAGAGCTAATTCAATCAAGGAAACACTGCATGTTGGTGAAGGGCATATTGAAGAAGGATCAGCCAAGGGGTTCTTGTGGGAGAACAACTCCATTTGGCTCACTAACTTCACACACCATCAGGCTTCCAAGTAGCTCTCAAGGAAACTCAGTTTTCACACTCTATGCTTAGTGCCCTTTGAGTGCCTAGGACTGAAATGAAGCTTGGTGAGCATCCCACACAAACGAATGCTCCACATGCGGGTTTCACATGCCACCAACTCCACATTCACAGGCAACTTCAGCGCCACAGCCGTTTTCAGATAGCCCTCAATGCAAAGGCTCTAGACGCAAATATTGGTGTGAGAGCTAATTCAATCAAGGAAACACTGCATGTTGCTGAAGGGCATATTGAAGAAGGATCAGCCGAGTGGTTCTTGTGGGAGAACAACTCCATTTGGCTCACTAACTTCACACACCATCAGCCTTCCAAGCAGCTCTCAAGGAAACTCAGTTTTCACACTCTATGCTTAGTGCCCTTTGAGTGCATTATCTAGGAATGAAGCTGGTAGAGCATCCCACACAAACGAATGCTCCACATGCGGGTTTCACATGCCACCAACTCCACATTCACAGGCAACTTCAGCGCCACAGCCATTTTCAGATAGCCCTCAATGCAAAGGCTCTAGACGCAAATATTGGTGTGAGAGCTAATTCAATCAAGGAAACACTGCATGTTGGTGAAGGGCATATTGAAGAAGGATCAGCCGAGTGGTTCTTGTGGGAGAACAACTCCATTTGGCTCACTAACTTCACACACCATCAGGCTTCCAAGCAGCTCTCAAGGAAACTCAGTTTTCACACTCTATGCTTAGTGCCTTTTGAGTGCATTATCTAGGAATGAATCTAGTAGAGCATCCCACACAAACGAATGCTCCACATGCGGGTTTCACATGCCACCAACTCCACATTCACAGGCAACTTCAGCGCCACAGCCATTTTCAGATAGCCCTCAATGCAAAGGCTCTAGACGCAAATATTGGTGTGAGACCTAATTCAATCAAGGAACCACTGCATGTTGGTGAAGGGCATATTGAAGAAGGATCAGCCAAGTGGTTCTTGTGGGAGAACAACTCCATTTGGCTCACTAACTTCACACACCATCAGGCTTCCAAGCAGCTCTCAAGGAAACTCAGTTTTCACACTCTATGCTTAGTGCCCTTTGAGTGCCTAGGACTGAAATGAAGCTTGGTGAGCATCCCACACAAACGAATGCTCCACATGCGGGTTTCACATGCCACCAACTCCACATTTTCACGCAACTTCTGCGCCACAGCCGTTTTCAGATAGCCCTCAATGCAAAGGCTCTAGACGCAAATATTGGTGTGAGAGCTAATTCAATCAAGGAAACACTGCATGTTGGTGAAGGGCATATTGAAGAAGGATCAGCCGAGTGGTTCTTGTGGGAGAACAACTCCATTTGGCTCACTAACTTCACACACCATCAGCCTTCCAAGCAGCTCTCAAGGAAACTCAGTTTTCACACTCTATGCTTAGTGCCCTTTGAGTGCATTATCTAGGAAGGAATCTAGTAGAGCATCCCACACAAACGAATGCTCCACATGCGGGTTTCACATGCCACCAACTCCACATTCACAGGCAACTTCAGCGCCACAGCCGTTTTCAGATAGCCCTCAATGCAAAGGCTCTAGACGCAAATATTGGTGTGAGAGCTAATTCAATCAAGGAAACACTGCATGTTGGTGAAGGGCATATTGAAGAAGGATCAGCCGAGTGGTTCTTGTGGGAGAACAACTCCATTTGGCTCACTAACTTCACACACCATCAGTCTTCCAAGCAGCTCTTAACGAAACTCAGTTTTCACACTCTATGCTTAGTGACCTTTGTGTGCATTATCTAGGAATGAACCTGGTAGAGCATCCCACACAAACGAATGCTCCACATGCGGGTTTCACATGCCACCAACTCCACATTGACAGGCAACTTCAGTGCCACAGCCGTTTTCAGATAGCCCTCAATGCAAAGGCTCTAGACGCAAATATTGGTGTGAGAGCTAATTCAATCAAGGAAACACTGCATGTTGGTGAAGGGCATATTGAAGAAGGATCAGCCGAGTGGTTCTTGTGGGAGAACAACTCCATTTGGCTCACTAACTTCACACACCATCAGGCTTCCAAGCAGCTCTCAAGGAAACTCAGTTTTCACACTCTATGCTTAGTGCCCTTTGAGTGCCTAGGACTGAAATGAAGCTTGGTGAGCATCCCACAAAAACGAATGCTCCACATGCGGGTTTCACATGCCACCAACTCCACATTCACAGGCAACTTCAGCGCCACAGCCGTTTTCAGATAGCCCTCAATGCAAAGGCTCTAGACGCAAATATTGGTGTGAGAGCTAATTCAATCAAGGAAACACTGCATGTTGGTGAAGGGCATATTGAAGAAGGATCAGCCGAGTGGTTCTTGTGGGAGAACAACTCCATTTGGCTCACTAACTTCACACACCATCAGGCTTCCAAGCAGCTCTCAAGGAAACTCAGTTTTCACACTCTATGCTTAGTGCCTTTTTTGTGCATTATCTAGGAATGAATCTAGTAGAGCATCCCACACAAATGAATGCTCCACATGCGGGTTTCACATGCCACCAACTCCACATTCACAGGCAACTTCAGCGCCACAGCCGTTTTCAGATAGCCCTCAATGCAAAGGCTCTAGACGCAAATATTGGTGTGAGAGCTAATTCAATCAAGGAACCACTGCATGTTGGTGAAGGGCATATTGAAGAAGGATCAGCCGAGTGGTTCTTGTGGGAGAACAACTCCATTTGGCTCACTAGCTTCACACACCATCAGGCTTCCAAGCAGCTCTCAAGGAAACTCAGTTTTCACACTCTATGCTTAGTGCCCTTTGAGTGCCTAGGACTGAAATGAAGCTTGGTGAGCATCCCACACAAACGAATGCTCCACATGCGGGTTTCACATGCCACCAACTCCACATTCACAGGCAACTTCAGCGCCACAGCCATTTTCAGATAGCCCTCAATGCAAAGGCTATAGACGCAAATATTGGTGTGAGAGCTAATTCAATCAAGGAAACACTGCATGTTGGTGAAGGGCATATTGAAGAAGGATCAGCCAAGGGGTTCTTGTGGGAGAACAACTCCATTTGGCTCACTAACTTCACACACCATCAGGCTTCCAAGTAGCTCTCAAGGAAACTCAGTTTTCACACTCTATGCTTAGTGCCCTTTGAGTGCCTAGGACTGAAATGAAGCTTGGTGAGCATCCCACACAAACGAATGCTCCACATGCGGGTTTCACATGCCACCAACTCCACATTCACAGGCAACTTCAGCGCCACAGCCGTTTTCAGATAGCCCTCAATGCAAAGGCTCTAGACGCAAATATTGGTGTGAGAGCTAATTCAATCAAGGAAACACTGCATGTTGCTGAAGGGCATATTGAAGAAGGATCAGCCGAGTGGTTCTTGTGGGAGAACAACTCCATTTGGCTCACTAACTTCACACACCATCAGCCTTCCAAGCAGCTCTCAAGGAAACTCAGTTTTCACACTCTATGCTTAGTGCCCTTTGAGTGCATTATCTAGGAATGAAGCTGGTAGAGCATCCCACACAAACGAATGCTCCACATGCGGGTTTCACATGCCACCAACTCCACATTCACAGGCAACTTCAGCGCCACAGCCATTTTCAGATAGCCCTCAATGCAAAGGCTCTAGACGCAAATATTGGTGTGAGAGCTAATTCAATCAAGGAAACACTGCATGTTGGTGAAGGGCATATTGAAGAAGGATCAGCCGAGTGGTTCTTGTGGGAGAACAACTCCATTTGGCTCACTAACTTCACACACCATCAGGCTTCCAAGCAGCTCTCAAGGAAACTCAGTTTTCACACTCTATGCTTAGTGCCTTTTGAGTGCATTATCTAGGAATGAATCTAGTAGAGCATCCCACACAAACGAATGCTCCACATGCGGGTTTCACATGCCACCAACTCCACATTCACAGGCAACTTCAGCGCCACAGCCATTTTCAGATAGCCCTCAATGCAAAGGCTCTAGACGCAAATATTGGTGTGAGACCTAATTCAATCAAGGAACCACTGCATGTTGGTGAAGGGCATATTGAAGAAGGATCAGCCAAGTGGTTCTTGTGGGAGAACAACTCCATTTGGCTCACTAACTTCACACACCATCAGGCTTCCAAGCAGCTCTCAAGGAAACTCAGTTTTCACACTCTATGCTTAGTGCCCTTTGAGTGCCTAGGACTGAAATGAAGCTTGGTGAGCATCCCACACAAACGAATGCTCCACATGCGGGTTTCACATGCCACCAACTCCACATTTTCACGCAACTTCTGCGCCACAGCCGTTTTCAGATAGCCCTCAATGCAAAGGCTCTAGACGCAAATATTGGTGTGAGAGCTAATTCAATCAAGGAAACACTGCATGTTGGTGAAGGGCATATTGAAGAAGGATCAGCCGAGTGGTTCTTGTGGGAGAACAACTCCATTTGGCTCACTAACTTCACACACCATCAGCCTTCCAAGCAGCTCTCAAGGAAACTCAGTTTTCACACTCTATGCTTAGTGCCCTTTGAGTGCCTAGGACTGAAATGAAGCTTGGTGAGCATCCCACAAAAACGAATGCTCCACATGCGGGTTTCACATGCCACCAACTCCACATTCAAAGGCAACTTCAGCGCCACAGCCGTTTTCAGATAGCCCTCAATGCAAAGGCTCTAGACGCAAATATTGGTGTGAGAGCTAATTCAATCAAGGAAACACTGCATGTTGGTGAAGGGCATATTGAAGAAGGATCAGCCGAGTGGTTCTTGTGGGAGAACAACTCCATTTGGCTCACTAACTTCACACACCATCAGGCTTCCAAGCAGCTCTCAAGGAAACTCAGTTTTCACACTCTATGCTTAGTGCCTTTTTTGTGCATTATCTAGGAATGAATCTAGTAGAGCATCCCATACAAATGAATGCTCCACATGCGGGTTTCACATGCCACCAACTCCACATTCACAGGCAACTTCAGCGCCACAGCCGTTTTCAGATAGCCCTCAATGCAAAGGCTCTAGACGCAAATATTGGTGTGAGAGCTAATTCAATCAAGGAACCACTGCATGTTGGTGAAGGGCATATTGAAGAAGGATCAGCCGAGTGGTTCTTGTGGGAGAACAACTCCATTTGGCTCACTAGCTTCACACACCATCAGGCTTCCAAGCAGCTCTCAAGGAAACTCAGTTTTCACACTCTATGCTTAGTGCCCTTTGAGTGCCTAGGACTGAAATGAAGCTTGGTGAGCATCCCACACAAACGAATGCTCCACATGCGGGTTTCACATGCCACCAACTCCACATTCACAGGCAACTTCAGCGCCACAGCCATTTTCAGATAGCCCTCAATGCAAAGGCTATAGACGCAAATATTGGTGTGAGAGCTAATTCAATCAAGGAAACACTGCATGTTGGTGAAGGGCATATTGAAGAAGGATCAGCCAAGGGGTTCTTGTGGGAGAACAACTCCATTTGGCTCACTAACTTCACACACCATCAGGCTTCCAAGTAGCTCTCAAGGAAACTCAGTTTTCACACTCTATGCTTAGTGCCCTTTGAGTGCCTAGGACTGAAATGAAGCTTGGTGAGCATCCCACACAAACGAATGCTCCACATGCGGGTTTCACATGCCACCAACTCCACATTCACAGGCAACTTCAGCGCCACAGCCGTTTTCAGATAGCCCTCAATGCAAAGGCTCTAGACGCAAATATTGGTGTGAGAGCTAATTCAATCAAGGAAACACTGCATGTTGCTGAAGGGCATATTGAAGAAGGATCAGCCGAGTGGTTCTTGTGGGAGAACAACTCCATTTGGCTCACTAACTTCACACACCATCAGGCTTCCAAGCAGCTCTCAAGGAAACTCAGTTTTCACACTCTATGCTTAGTGCCCTTTGAGTGCATTATCTAGGAATGAAGCTGGTAGAGCATCCCACACAAACGAATGCTCCACATGCGGGTTTCACATGCCACCAACTCCACATTCACAGGCAACTTCAGCGCCACAGTCATTTTCAGATAGCCCTCAATGCAAAGGCTCTAGACGCAAATATTGGTGTGAGAGCTAATTCAATCAAGGAAACACTGCATGTTGGTGAAGGGCATATTGAAGAAGGATCAGCCGAGTGGTTCTTGTGGGAGAACAACTCCATTTGGCTCACTAACTTCACACACCATCAGGCTTCCAAGCAGCTCTCAAGGAAACTCAGTTTTCACACTCTATGCTTAGTGCCTTTTGAGTGCATTATCTAGGAATGAATCTAGTAGAGCATCCCACACAAACGAATGCTCCACATGCGGGTTTCACATGCCACCAACTCCACATTCACAGGCAACTTCAGCGCCACAGCCATTTTCAGATAGCCCTCAATGCAAAGGCTCTAGACGCAAATATTGGTGTGAGACCTAATTCAATCAAGGAACCACTGCATGTTGGTGAAGGGCATATTGAAGAAGGATCAGCCAAGTGGTTCTTGTGGGAGAACAACTCCATTTGGCTCACTAACTTCACACACCATCAGGCTTCCAAGCAGCTCTCAAGGAAACTCAGTTTTCACACTCTATGCTTAGTGCCCTTTGAGTGCCTAGGACTGAAATGAAGCTTGGTGAGCATCCCACACAAACGAATGCTCCACATGCGGGTTTCACATGCCACCAACTCCACATTTTCACGCAACTTCTGCGCCACAGCCGTTTTCAGATAGCCCTCAATGCAAAGGCTCTAGACGCAAATATTGGTGTGAGAGCTAATTCAATCAAGGAAACACTGCATGTTGGTGAAGGGCATATTGAAGAAGGATCAGCCGAGTGGTTCTTGTGGGAGAACAACTCCATTTGGCTCACTAACTTCACACACCATCAGGCTTCCAAGCAGCTCTCAAGGAAACTCAGTTTTCACACTCTATGCTTAGTGCCCTTTGAGTGCATTATCTAGGAAGGAATCTAGTAGAGCATCCCACACAAACGAATGCTCCACATGCGGGTTTCACATGCCACCAACTCCACATTCACAGGCAACTTCAGCGCCACAGCCGTTTTCAGATAGCCCTCAATGCAAAGGCTCCAGACGCAAATATTGGTGTGAGAGCTAATTCAATCAAGGAAACACTGCATATTGGTGAAGGGCATATTGAAGAAGGATCAGCCGAGTGGTTCTTGTGGGAGAACAACTCCATTTGGCTCACTAACTTCACACACCATCAGGCTTCCAAGCAGCTCTCAAGGAAACTCAGTTTTCACACTCTATGCTTAGTGCCCTTTGAGTGCCTAGGACTGACATGAAGCTTGGTGAGCATCCCACACAAACGAATGCTCCACATGCGGGTTTCACATGCCACCAACTCCACATTCACAGGCAACTTCAGCGCCACAGCCGTTTTCAGATAGCCCTCAATGCAAAGGCTCTAGACGCAAATATTGGTGTGAGAGCTAATTCAATCAAGGAAACACTGCATGTTGGTGAAGGGCATATTGAAGAAGGATCAGCCGAGTGGTTCTTGTGGGAGAACAACTCCATTTGGCTCACTAACTTCACACACCATCAGGCTTCGAAGCAGCTCTCAAGGAAACTCAGTTTTCACACTCTATGCTTAGTGCCCTTTGAGTGCATTATCTAGGAATGAACCTGGTAGAGCATCCCACACAAACGAATGCTCCACATGCGGGTTTCACATGCCACCAACTCCACATTCACAGGCAACTTCAGCGCGACAGCCGTTGTCAGATAGCCCTCAATGCAAAGGCTCTACACGCAAATATTGGTGTGAGAGCTAATTCAATCAAGGAAACACTGCATGTTGGTGAAGGGCATATTGAAGAAGGATCAGCCGAGTGGTTCTTGTGGGAGAACAACTCCATTTGGCTCACTAACTTCACACACCATCAGGCTTCCAAGCAGCTCTCAAGGAAACTCAGTTTTCACACTCTATGCTTAGTGCCCTTTGAGTGCCTAGGACTGAAATGAAGCTTGGTGAGCATCCCACACAAACGAATGCTCCACATGCGGGTTTCACATGTCACCAACTCCACATTCACAGGCAACTTCAGCGCCACAGCCATTTTCAGATAGCCCTCAATGCAAAGGCTCTAGA
>NW_026699255.1:0-102346 GCF_030435755.1 Ochotona princeps | reverse complement strand
TGGTGAAGGGCATATTGAAGAAGAATCAGCCTTGTGGTTCTTGTGGGAGAACAACTCCATTTGGCTCACTAATTTCACACACCATCAGGTTTCCAAGCAGCTCTCAAGGAAACTCAGTTTTCACACTCTATGCTTAGTGCCCTTTGAGTGCATTATCTAGGAATGAACCTGGTAGAGCATCCCACACAAACGAATGCTCCACATGCGGGTTTCACATGCCACCAACTCCACATTCACAGGCAACTTCAGCGCCAAAACCACTTTCAGATAGCCCTCAATGCAAAGGCTCTAGACGCAAATATTGGTGTGAGAGCTAATTCAATCAAGGAAACACTGCATGTTGGTGAAGGGCATATTGAAGAAGAATCAGCCGAGTGGTTCTTGTGGGAGAACAACTCCATTTGGCTCACTAACTTCACACACCATCAGGCTTCAAACAGCTCTCAAGGAAACTCAGTTTTCACACTCTATGCTTAGTGCCCTTTGAGTGCATTATCTAGGAATGAACCTGGTAGAGCATCCCACACAAACGAATGCTCCACATGCGGGTTTCACATGCCACCAACTCCACATTCACAGGCAACTTCAGCGCCACAGCCGTTTTCAGATAGCCCTCAATGCAAAGGCTCTAGACGCAAATATTGGTGTGAGAGCTAATTCAATCAAGGAAACACTGCATGTTGGTGAAGGGCATATTGAAGAAGAATCAGCCAAGTGGTTCTTGTGGGAGAACAACTCCATTTGGCTCACTAACTTCACACACCATCAGGTTTCCAAACAGCTCTCAAGGAAACTCAGTTTTCACACTCTATGCTTAGTGCCCTTTGAGTGCCTAGGACTGAAATGAAGCTTGGTAAGCATCCCACACAAACGAATGCTCCACATGCGGGTTTCACATGCCACCAACTCCACATTCACAGGCAACTTCAGCGCCAAAACCACTTTCAGATAGCCCTCAATGCAAAGGCTCTAGACGCAAATATTGGTGTGAGAGCTAATTCAATCAAGGAAACACTGCATGTTGGTGAAGGGCATATTGAAGAAGAATCAGCCGAGTGGTTCTTGTGGGAGAACAACTCATTTGGCTCACTAACTTCACACACCATCAGGCTTCCAAGCAGCTCTCAAGGAAACTCAGTTTTCACACTCTATGCTTAGTGCCCTTTGAGTGCCTAGGACTGAAATGAAGCTTGGTGAGCATCCCACACAAACGAATGCTCCACATGCGGGTTTCACATGCCACCAACTCCACATTCACAGGCAACTTCAGCGCCACAGCCGTTTGCAGATAGCCCTCAATGCAAAGGCTCTAGACGCAAATATTGGTGTGAGAGCTAATTCAATCAAGGAAACACTGCATGTTGGTGAAGGGCATATTGAAGAAGAATCAGCCGAGTGGTTCTTGTGGGAGAACAACTCCATTTGGCTCACTAACGTCACACACCATCAGGCTTCCAAGCAGCTCTCAAGGAAACTCAGTTTTCACACTCTATGCTTAGTGCCCTTTGAGTGCATTATCTAGGAATGAACCTGTTAGAGCATTCCCACACAAACGAATGCTCCACATGCGGGTTTCACATGCCACCAACTCCACATTCACAGACAACTTCAGCGCCACAGCGTTTCAGATAGCCCTCAATGCAAAGGCTCTAGACGCAAATATTGGTGTGAGAGCTAATTCAATCAAGGAAACACTGCATGTTGGTGAAGGGCATATTGAAGAAGAATCAGCCGAGTGGTTCTTGTGGGAGAACAACACCATTGGCTCACTAACTTCACGCACCATCAGGCTTCCAAGCAGCTCTCAAGGAAACTCAGTTTTCACACTCTATGCTTAGTGCCCTTTGAGTGCATTATCTAGGAATGAACTGGTAGAGCATCCCACACAAACGAATGCTCCACATGCGGGGTTTCACATGCCACCAACTCCACATTCACAGGCAACTTCAGCGCCACAGCCGTTTTCACATAGCCCTCAATGCAAAGGCTCTAGACGCAAATATTGGTGTGAGAGCTAATTCAATCAAGGAAACACTGCATGTTGGTGAAGGGCATATTGAAGAAGAATCAGCCGAGTGGTTCTTGTGGGAGAACAACTCCATTTGGCTCACTAACTTCACACACCATCAGGCTTCCAAACAGCTCTCAGGAAACTCAGTTTTCACACTCTATGCTTAGTGCCCTTTGAGTGCCTAGGACTGAAATGAAGCTTGGTGAGCATCCCACACAAACGAATGCTCCACATGCGAGTTTCACATGCCACCAACTCCACATTCACAGGCAACTTCAGCACCACAGCCGTTTGCAGATAGCCCTCAATGCAAAGGCTCTAGACGCAAATATTGGTGTGAGAGCTAATTCAATCAAGGAAACACTGCATGTTGGTGAAGGGCATATTGAAGAAGAATCAGCCGAGTGGTTCTTGTGGGAGAACAACTCCATTTGGCTCACTAACTTCACACACCATCAGGCTTCCAAGCAGCTCTCAAGGAAACTCAGTTTTCACACTCTATGCTTAGTGCCCTTTGACTGCATTATCTAGGAATGAACCTGGTAGAGCATCCCACACAAACGAATGCTCCACATGCGGGTTTCACATGCCACCAACTCCACATTCACAGGCAACTTCAGCGCCAAAACCACTTTCAGATAGCCCTCAATGCAAAGGCTCTAGACGCAAATATTGGTGTGAGAGCTAATTCAATCAAGGAAACACTGCATGTTGGTGAAGGGCATATTGAAGAAGAATCAGCCGAGTGGTTCTTGTGGAGAACAACTCCATTTGGCTCACTAACTTCACACACCATCAGGCTTCCAAGCAGCTCTCAAGGAAACTCAGTTTTCACACTCTATGCTTAGTGCCCTTTGAGTGCATTATCTAGGAATGAACCTGGTAGAGCATCCCACACAAACGAATGCTCCACATGCGGTTTCACATGCCACCAACTCCACATTCACAGGCAACTTCAGCGCCAAAACCACTTTCAGATAGCCCTCAATGCAAAGGCTCTAGACGCAAATATTGGTGTGAGAGCTAATTCAATCAAGGAAACACTGCATGTTGGTGAAGGGCATATTGAAGAAGAATCAGCCGAGTGGTTCTTGTGGGAGAACAACTCCATTTGGCTCACTAACTTCACACACCATCAGGCTTCCAAGCAGCTCTCAAGGAAACTCAGTTTTCACACTCTATGCTTAGTGCCCTTTGAGTGCATTATCTAGGAATGAACCTGGTAGAGCATCCCACACAAACGAATGCTCCACATGCGGGTTTCACATGCCACCAACTCCACATTCACAGGCAACTTCAGCGCCAAAACCACTTTCAGATAGCCCTCAATGCAAAGGCTCTAGACGCAAATATTGGTGTGAGAGCTAATTCAATCAAGGAAACACTGCATGTTGGTGAAGGGCATATTGAAGAAGAATCAGCCGAGTGGTTCTTGTGGGAGAACAACTCCATTTGGCTCACTAACTTCACACACCATCAGGCTTCCAAGCAGCTCTCAAGGAAACTCAGTTTTCACACTCTATGCTTAGTGCCCTTTGAGTGCCTAGGACTGAAATGAAGCTTGGTGAGCATCCCACACAAACGAATGCTCCACATGCGGGTTTCACATGCCACCAACTCCACATCACAGGCAACTTCAGCGCCACAGCCGTTTTCCGATAGCCCTCAATGCAAAGGCTCTAGACGCAAATATTGGTGTGAGAGCTAATTCAATCAAGGAAACACTGCATGTTGGTGAAGGCATATTGAAGAAGAATCAGCCGAGTGGTTCTTGTGGGAGAACAACTCCATTTGGCTCACTAACTTCACACACCATCAGGCTTCCAAGCAGCTCTCAAGGAAACTCAGTTTTCACACTCTATGCTTAGTGCCCTTTGACTGCATTATCTAGGAATGAACCTGGTAGAGCATCCCACACAAACGAATGCTCCACATGCGGGTTTCACATGCCACCAACTCCACATTCACAGGCAACTTCAGCGCCACAGCCGTTTTCAGATAGCCCTCAATGCAAAGGCTCTAGACGCAAATATTGGTGTGAGAGCTAATTCAATCAAGGAAACACTGCATGTTGGTGAAGGGCATATTGAAGAAGAATCAGCCGAGTGGTTCTTGTGGGAGAACAACTCCATTTGGCTCACTAACTTCACACACCATCAGGCTTCCAAGCAGCTCTCAAGGAAACTCAGTTTTCACACTCTATGCTTAGTGCCCTTTGACTGCATTATCTAGGAATGAACCTGGTAGAGCATCCACACAAACGAATGCTCCACATGCGGGTTTCACATGCCACCAACTCCACATTCACAGGCAACTTCAGCGCCACAGACGTTTGCAGATAGCCCTCAATGCAAAGGCTCTAGACGCAAATATTGGTGTGAGACCTAATTCAATCAAGGAAACACTGCATGTTGGTGAAGGGCATATTGAAGAAGAATCAGCCGAGTGGTTCTTGTGGGAGAACAACTCCATTTGGCTCACTAACTTCACACACCATCAGGCTTCCAAGCAGCTCTCAAGGAAACTCAGTTTTTCACACTCTATGCTTAGTGCCCTTTGAGTGCATTATCTAGGAATGAACCTGGTAGAGCATCCCACACAAACGAATGCTCCACATGCGGGTTTCACATGCCACCAACTCCACATTCACAGACAACTTCAGCGCCACAGCCGTTTTCCGATAGCCCTCAATGCAAAGGCTCTAGACGCAAATATTGGTGTGAGAGCTAATTCAATCAAGGAAACACTGCATGTTGGTGAAGGGCATATTGAAGAAGAATCAGCCGAGTGGTTCTTGTGGGAGAACAACTCCATTTGGCTCACTAACTTCACACACCATCAGGCTTCCAAGCAGCTCTCAAGGAAACTCAGTTTTCACACTCTATGCTTAGTGCCCTTTGAGTGCCTAGGACTGAAATGAAGCTTGGTGAGCATCCCACACAAACGAATGCTCCACATGCGGGTTTCACATGCCACCAACTCCACATTCACAGGCAACTTCAGCGCCACAGCCGTTTTCCGATAGCCCTCAATGCAAAGGCTCTAGACGCAAATATTGGTGTGAGAGCTAATTCAATCAAGGAAACACTGCATGTTGGTGAAGGGCATATTGAAGAAGAATCAGCCGAGTGGTTCTTGTGGGAGAACAACTCCATTTGGCTCACTAACTTCACACACCATCAGGCTTCCAAGCAGCTCTCAAGGAAACTCAGTTTTCACACTCTATGCTTAGTGCCCTTTGACTGCATTATCTAGGAATGAACCTGGTAGAGCATCCCACACAAACGAATGCTCCACATGCGGGTTTCACATGCCACCAACTCCACATTCACAGGCAACTTCAGCGCCACAGCCGTTTTCAGATAGCCCTCAATGCAAAGGCTCTAGACGCAAATATTGGTGTGAGAGCTAATTCAATCAAGGAAACACTGCATGTTGGTGAAGGGCATGTTGAAGAAGAATCAGCCGAGTGGTTCTTGTGGGAGAACAACTCCATTTGGCTCACTAACTTCACACACCATCAGGCTTCCAAGCAGCTCTCAAGGAAACTCAGTTTTCACACTCTATGCTTAGTGCCCTTTGACTGCATTATCTAGGAATGAACCTGGTAGAGCATCCCACACAAACGAATGCTCCACATGCGGGTTTCACATGCCACCAACTCCACATTCACAGGCAACTTCAGCGCCACAGACGTTTGCAGATAGCCCTCAATGCAAAGGCTCTAGACGCAAATATTGGTGTGAGACCTAATTCAATCAAGGAAACACTGCATGTTGGTGAAGGGCATATTGAAGAAGAATCAGCCGAGTGGTTCTTGTGGGAGAACAACTCCATTTGGCTCACTAACTTCACACACCATCAGGCTTCCAAGCAGCTCTCAAGGAAACTCAGTTTTCACACTCTATGCTTAGTGCCCTTTGAGTGCATTATCTAGGAATGAACCTGGTAGAGCATCCCACACAAACGAATGCTCCACATGCGGGTTTCACATGCCACCAACTCCACATTCACAGACAACTTCAGCGCCACAGCCGTTTTCCGATAGCCCTCAATGCAAAGGCTCTAGACGCAAATATTGGTGTGAGAGCTAATTCAATCAAGGAAACACTGCATGTTGGTGAAGGGCATATTGAAGAAGAATCAGCCGAGTGGTTCTTGTGGGAGAACAACTCCATTTGGCTCACTAACTTCACACACCATCAGGCTTCCAAGCAGCTCTCAAGAAACTCAGTTTCACACTCTATGCTTAGTGCCCTTTGAGTGCATTATCTAGGAATGAACCTGGTAGAGCATCCCACACAAACGAATGCTCCACATGCGGGTTTCACATGCCACCAACTCCACATTCACAGGCAACTTCAGCGCCACAGCCGTTTTCACATAGCCCTCAATGCAAAGGCTCTAGACGCAAATATTGGTGTGAGAGCTAATTCAATCAAGGAAACACTGCATGTTGGTGAAGGGCATATTGAAGAAGAATCAGCCGAGTGGTTCTTGTGGGAGAACAACTCCATTTGGCTCACTAACTTCACACACCATCAGGCTTCCAAGCAGCTCTCAAGGAAACTCAGTTTTCACACTCTATGCTTAGTGCCCTTTGAGTGCATTATCTAGGAATGAACCTGGTAGAGCATCCCACACAAACGAATGCTCCACATGCGGGTTTCACATGCCACCAACTCCACATTCACAGGCAACTTCAGCGCCACAGACGTTTGCAGATAGCCCTCAATGCAAAGGCTCTAGACGCAAATATTGGTGTGAGACCTAATTCAATCAAGGAAACACTGCATGTTGGTGAAGGGCATATTGAAGAAGAATCAGCCGAGTGGTTCTTGTGGGAGAACAACTCCATTTGGCTCACTAACTTCACACACCATCAGGCTTCCAAGCAGCTCTCAAGGAAACTCAGTTTTCACACTCTATGCTTAGTGCCCTTTGAGTGCATTATCTAGGAATGAACCTGGTAGAGCATCCCACACAAACGAATGCTCCACATGCGGGTTTCACATGCCACCAACTCCACATTCACAGACAACTTCAGCGCCACAGCCGTTTTCAGATAGCCCTCAATGCAAAGGCTCTAGACGCAAATATTGGTGTGAGAGCTAATTCAATCAAGGAAACACTGCATGTTGGTGAAGGGCATATTGAAGAAGAATCAGCCGAGTGGTTCTTGTGGGAGAACAACTCCATTTGGCTCACTAACTTCACACACCATCAGGCTTCCAAGCAGCTCTCAAGAAACTCAGTTTTCACACTCTATGCTTAGTGCCCTTTGAGTGCATTATCTAGGAATGAACCTGGTAGAGCATCCCACACAAACGAATGCTCCACATGCGGGTTTCACATGCCACCAACTCCACATTCACAGGCAACTTCAGCGCCACAGCCGTTTTCCGATAGCCCTCAATGCAAAGGCTCTAGACGCAAATATTGGTGTGAGAGCTAATTCAATCAAGGAAACACTGCATGTTGGTGAAGGGCATATTGAAGAAGAATCAGCCGAGTGGTTCTTGTGGGAGAACAACTCCATTTGGCTCACTAACTTCACACACCATCAGGCTTCCAAGCAGCTCTCAAGGAAACTCAGTTTTCACACTCTATGCTTAGTGCCCTTTGAGTGCATTATCTAGGAATGAACCTGGTAGAGCATCCCACACAAACGAATGCTCCACATGCGGGTTTCACATGCCACCAACTCCACATTCACAGGCAACTTCAGCGCCACAGCCGTTTTCAGATAGCCCTCAATGCAAAGGCTCTAGACGCAAATATTGGTGTGAGAGCTAATTCAATCAAGGAAACACTGCATGTTGGTGAAGGGCATATTGAAGAAGAATCAGCCGAGTGGTTCTTGTGGGAGAACAACTCATTTGGCTCACTAACTTCACACACCATCAGGCTTCCAAGCAGCTCTCAAGGAAACTCAGTTTTCACACTCTATGCTTAGTGCCTTTGACTGCATTATCTAGGAATGAACCTGGTAGAGCATCCCACACAAACGAATGCTCCACATGCGGGTTTCACATGCCACCAACTCCACATTCACAGGCAACTTCAGCGCCACAGACGTTTGCAGATAGCCCTCAATGCAAAGGCTCTAGACGCAATATTGGTGTGAGACCTAATTCAATCAAGGAAACACTGCATGTTGGTGAAGGGCATATTGAAGAAGAATCAGCCGAGTGGTTCTTGTGGAGAACAACTCCATTTGGCTCACTAACTTCACACACCATCAGGCTTCCAAGCAGCTCTCAAGGAAACTCAGTTTTCACACTCTATGCTTAGTGCCCTTTGAGTGCATTATCTAGGAATGAACCTGGTAGAGCATCCCACACAAACGAATGCTCCACATGCGGGTTTCACATGCCACCAACTCCACATTCACAGACAACTTCAGCGCCACAGCCGTTTTCAGATAGCCCTCAATGCAAAGGCTCTAGACGCAAATATTGTGTGAGAGCTAATTCAATCAAGGAAACACTGCATGTTGGTGAAGGGCATATTGAAGAAGAATCAGCCGAGTGGTTCTTGTGGGAGAACAACTCCATTTGGCTCACTAACTTCACACACCATCAGGCTTCCAAGCAGCTCTCAAGGAAACTCAGTTTTCACACTCTATGCTTAGTGCCCTTTGAGTGCATTATCTAGGAATGAACCTGGTAGAGCATCCCACACAAACGAATGCTCCACATGCGGGTTTCACATGCCACCAACTCCACATTCACAGGCAACTTCAGCGCCACAGACGTTTGCAGATAGCCCTCAATGCAAAGGCTCTAGACGCAAATATTGGTGTGAGAGCTAATTCAATCAAGGAAACACTGCATGTTGGTGAAGGGCATATTGAAGAAGAATCAGCCGAGTGGTTCTTGTGGGAGAACAACACCATTTGGCTCACTAACTTCACACACCATCAGGCTTCCAAGCAGCTCTCAAGGAAACTCAGTTTTCACACTCTATGCTTAGTGCCCTTTGAGTGCATTATCTAGGAATGAACCTGGTAGAGCATCCCACGCAAACGAATGCTCCACATGCGGGTTTCACATGCCACCAACTCCACATTCACAGGCAACTTCAGCGCCATAGACGTTTGCAGATAGCCCTCAATGCAAAGGCTCTAGACGCAAATATTGGTGTGAGACCTAATTCAATCAAGGAAACACTGCATGTTGGTGAAGGGCATATTGAAGAAGAATCAGCCGAGTGGTTCTTGTGGGAGAACAACTCCATTTGGCTCACTAACGTCACACACCATCAGGCTTCCAAGTAGCTCTCAAGGAAACTCAGTTTTCACACTCTATGCTTAGTGCCCTTTGAGTGCATTATCTAGGAATGAACCTGGTAGAGCATCCCACACAAACGAATGCTCCACATGCGGGTTTCACATGCCACCAACTCCACATTCACAGGCAACTTCAGCGCCACAGCCGTTTTCAGATAGCCCTCAATGCAAAGGCTCTAGACGCAAATATTGGTGTGAGAGCTAATTCAATCAAGGAAACACTGCATGTTGGTGAAGGGCATATTGAAGAAGAATCAGCCGAGTGGTTCTTGTGGGAGAACAACTCCATTTGGCTCACTAACTTCACACACCATCAGGTTTCCAAGCAGCTCTCAAGGAAACTCAGTTTTCACACTCTATGCTTAGTGCCCTTTGACTGCATTATCTAGGAATGAACCTGGTAGAGCATCCCACACAAACGAATGCTCCACATGCGGGTTTCACATGCCACCAACTCCACATTCACAGGCAACTTCAGCGCCACAGCCGTTTTCAGATAGCCCTCAATGCAAAGGCTCTAGACGCAAATATTGGTGTGAGAGCTAATTCAATCAAGGAAACACTGCATGTTGGTGAAGGGCATATTGAAGAAGAATCAGCCGAGTGGTTCTTGTGGGAGAACAACTCCATTTGGCTCACTAACTTCACACACCATCAGGTTTCAAGCAGCTCTCAAGGAAACTCAGTTTTCACACTCTATGCTTAGTGCCCTTTGACTGCATTATCTAGGAATGACCTGGTAGAGCATCCCACACAAACGAATGCTCCACATGCGGGTTTCACATGCCACCAACTCCACATTCACAGGCAACTTCAGCGCCACAGCGTTTTCAGATAGCCCTCAATGCAAAGGCTCTAGACGCAAATATTGGTGTGAGAGCTAATTCAATCAAGGAAACACTGCATGTTGGTGAAGGGCATATTGAAGAAGAATCAGCCGAGTGGTTCTTGTGGGAGAACAACTCCATTTGGCTCACTAACTTCACACACCATCAGGCTTCCAAGCAGCTCTCAAGGAAACTCAGTTTTCACACTCTATGCTTAGTGCCCTTTGACTGCATTATCTAGGAATGAACCTGGTAGAGCATCCCACACAAACGAATGCTCCACATGCGGGTTTCACATGCCACCAACTCCACATTCACAGGCAACTTCAGCGCCACAGACGTTTGCAGATAGCCCTCAATGCAAAGGCTCTAGACGCAAATATTGGTGTGAGACCTAATTCAATCAAGGAAACACTGCATGTTGGTGAAGGGCATATTGAAGAAGAATCAGCCGAGTGGTTCTTGTGGGAGAACAACTCCATTTGGCTCACTAACTTCACACACCATCAGGCTTCCAAGCAGCTCTCAGGAAACTCAGTTTTCAGCACTCTATGCTTAGTGCCCTTTGAGTGCATTATCTAGGAATGAACCTGGTAGAGCATCCCACACAAACGAATGCTCCACATGCGGGTTTCACATGCCACCAACTCCACATTCACAGACAACTTCAGCGCCACAGCCGTTTTCAGATAGCCCTCAATGCAAAGGCTCTAGACGCAAATATTGGTGTGAGAGCTAATTCAATCAAGGAAACACTGCATGTTGGTGAAGGGCATATTGAAGAAGAATCAGCCGAGTGGTTCTTGTGGGAGAACAACTCCATTTGGCTCACTAACTTCACACACCATCAGGCTTCCAAGCAGCTCTCAAGGAAACTCAGTTTTCACACTCTATGCTTAGTGCCCTTTGAGTGCATTATCTAGGAATGAACCTGGTAGAGCATCCCAACACAAACGAATGCTCCACATGCGGGTTTCACATGCCACCAACTCCACATTCACAGGCAACTTCAGCGCCACAGACGTTTGCAGATAGCCCTCAATGCAAAGGCTCTAGACGCAAATATTGGTGTGAGAGCTAATTCAATCAAGGAAACACTGCATGTTGGTGAAGGGCATATTGAAGAAGAATCAGCCGAGTGGTTCTTGTGGAGAACAACACCATTTGGCTCACTAACTTCACACACCATCAGGCTTCCAAGCAGCTCTCAAGGAACTCAGTTTTCACACTCTATGCTTAGTGCCCTTTGAGTGCATTATCTAGGAATGAACCTGGTAGAGCATCCCACGCAAACGAATGCTCCACATGCGGGTTTCACATGCCACCAACTCCACATTCACAGGCAACTTCAGCGCCATAGACGTTTGCAGATAGCCCTCATGCAAAGGCTCTAGACGCAAATATTGGTGTGAGACCTAATTCAATCAAGGAAACACTGCATGTTGGTGAAGGGCATATTGAAGAAGAATCAGCCGAGTGGTTCTTGTGGGAGAACAACTCCATTTGGCTCACTAACGTCACACACCATCAGGCTTCCAAGTAGCTCTCAAGGAAACTCAGTTTTCACACTCTATGCTTAGTGCCCTTTGAGTGCATTATCTAGGAATGAACCTGGTAGAGCATCCCACACAAACGAATGCTCCACATGCGGGTTTCACATGCCACCAACTCCACATTCACAGGCAACTTCAGCGCCACAGCCGTTTTCAGATAGCCCTCAATGCAAAGGCTCTAGACGCAAATATTGGTGTGAGAGCTAATTCAATCAAGGGAAACACTGCATGTTGGTGAAGGGCATATTGAAGAAGAATCAGCCGAGTGGTTCTTGTGGAGAACAACTCCATTTGGCTCACTAACTTCACACACCATCAGGTTTCCAAGCAGCTCTCAAGGAAACTCAGTTTTCACACTCTATGCTTAGTGCCCTTTGACTGCATTATCTAGGAATGAACCTGGTAGAGCATCCCACACAAACGAATGCTCCACATGCGGGTTTCACATGCCACCAACTCACATTCACAGGCAACTTCAGCGCCACAGCCGTTTCAGATAGCCCTCAATGCAAAGGCTCTAGACGCAAATATTGGTGTGAGAGCTAATTCAATCAAGGAAACACTGCATGTTGGTGAAGGGCATATTGAAGAAGAATCAGCCGAGTGGTTCTTGTGGGAGAACAACTCCATTTGGCTCACTAACTTCACACACCATCAGGCTTCCAAGCAGCTCTCAAGGAAACTCAGTTTTCACACTCTATGCTTAGTGCCCTTTGAGTGCATTATCTAGGAATGAACCTGGTAGAGCATCCCACACAAACGAATGCTCCACATGCGGGTTTCACATGCCACCAACTCCACATTCACAGGCAACTTCAGCGCCACAGACGTTTGCAGATAGCCCTCAATGCAAAGGCTCTAGACGCAAATATTGGTGTGAGAGCTAATTCAATCAAGGAAACACTGCATGTTGGTGAAGGGCATATTGAAGAAGAATCAGCCGAGTGGTTCTTGTGGGAGAACAACTCCATTTGGCTCACTAACTTCACACACCATCAGGCTTCCAAGCAGCTCTCAAGGAAACTCAGTTTTCACACTCTATGCTTAGTGCCCTTTGAGTGCATTATCTAGGAATGAACCTGGTAGAGCATCCCACGCAAACGAATGCTCCACATGCGGGTTTCACATGCCACCAACTCCACATTCACAGGCAACTTCAGCGCCAAAACCACTTTCAGATAGCCCTCAATGCAAAGGCTCTAGACGCAAATATTGGTGTGAGAGCTAATTCAATCAAGGAAACACTGCATGTTGGTGAAGGGCATATTGAAGAAGAATCAGCCGAGTGGTTCTTGTGGGAGAACAACTCCATTTGGCTCACTAACTTCACACACCATCAGGTTTCCAAGCATCTCTCAAGGAAACTCAGTTTTCACACTCTATGCTTAGTGCCCTTTGAGTGCCTAGGACTGAAATGAAGCTTGGTGAGCATCCCACACAAACGAATGCTCCACATGCGGGTTTCACATGCCACCAACTCCACATTCACAGGCAACTTCAGCACCACAGACGTTTGCAGATAGCCCTCAATGCAAAGGCTCTAGACGCAAATATTGGTGTGAGAGCTAATTCAATCAAGGAAACACTGCATGTTGGTGAAGGGCATATTGAAGAAGAATCAGCCGAGTGGTTCTTGTGGGAGAACAACTCCATTTGGCTCACTAACGTCACACACATTCAGGCTTACAAGTAGCTCTCAAGGAAACTCAGTTTTCACACTCTATGCTTAATGCCCTTTGAGTGCATTATCTAGGAATGAACCTGGTAGAGCATCCCACACAAACGAATGCTCCACATGCGGGTTTCACATGCCACCAACTCCACATTCACAGGCAACTTCAGCACCAAAACCACTTTCAGATAGCCCTCAATGCAAAGGCTCTAGACGCACATATTGGTGTCAGAGCTAATTCAATCAAGGAAACACTGCATGTTGGTGAAGGGCATATTGAAGAAGAATCAGCCGAGTGGTTCTTGTGGGAGAACAACTCCATTTGGCTTACTAACTTCACACACCATCAGGCTTCCAAGCAGCTCTCAAGGAAACTCAGTTTTCACACTCTATGCTTAGTGCCCTTTGAGTGCATTATCTAGGAATGAACCTGGTAGAGCATCCCACACAAACGAATGCTCCACATGCGGGTTTCACATGCCACCAACTCCACATTCACAGGCAACTTCAGCGCCACAGCCGTTTTCAGATAGCCCTCAATGCAAAGGCTCTAGACGCAAATATTGGTGTGAGAGCTAATTCAATCAAGGAAACACTGCATGTTGGTGAAGGGCATATTGAAGAAGAATCAGCCGAGTGGTTCTTGTGGGAGAACAACTCCATTTGGCTCACTAACTTCACACACCATCAGGCTTCCAAGCAGCTCTCAAGGAAACTCAGTTTTCACACTCTATGCTTAGTGCCCTTTGAGTGCCTAGACTGAAATGAAGCTTGGTGAGCATCCCACACAAACGAATGCTCCACATGCGGGTTTCACATGCCACCAACTCCACATTCACAGGCAACTTCAGCGCCACAGACGTTTGCAGATAGCCCTCAATGCAAAGGCTCTAGACGCAAATATTGGTGTGAGACCTAATTCAATCAAGGAAACACTGCATGTTGGTGAAGGGCATATTGAAGAAGAATCAGCCGAGTGGTCCTTGTGGGAGAACAACTCCATTTGGCTCACTAACTTCACACACCATCAGGCTTCCAAGCAGCTCTCAAGGAAACTCAGTTTTCACACTCTATGCTTAGTGCCCTTTGAGTGCCTAGGACTGAATGAAGCTTGGTGAGCATCCCACACAAACGAATGCTCCACATGCGGGTTTCACATGCCACCAACTCCACATTCACAGGCAACTTCAGCTCCAAAACCACTTTCAGATAGCCCTCAATGCAAAGGATCTAGACGCAAATATTGGTGTGAGAGCTAATTCAATCAAGGAAACACTGCATGTTGGTGAAGGGCATATTGAGGAAGAATCAGCCGAGTGGTTCTTGGGGGAGAACAACTCCATTTGGCTCACTAACTTCACACACCATCAGGCTTCCAAGCAGCTCTCAAGGAAACTCAGTTTTCACACTCTATGCTTAGTGCCCTTTGAGTGCCTAGGACTGAAATGAAGCTTGGTGAGCATCCCACACAAACGAATGCTCCACATGCGGGTTTCACATGCCACCAACTCCACATTCACAGGCAACTTCAGCGCCACAGCCGTTTTCAGATAGCCCTCAATGCAAAGGCTCTAGACGCAAATATTGGTGTGAGAGCTAATTCAATCAAGGAAACACTGCATGTTGGTGAAGGGCATATTGAAGAAGAATCAGCCGAGTGGTTCTTGTGGGAGAACAACTCCATTTGGCTCACTAACTTCACACACCATCAGGCTTCCAAGCAGCTCTCAAGGAAACTCAGTTTTCACACTCTATGCTTAGTGCTCTTTGAGTGCCTAGGACTGAAATGAAGCTTGGTAGAGTATCCCACTCAAACGAATGCTCCACATGCGGGTTTCACATGCCACCAACTCCACATTCACAGGCAACTTCAGCGCCACAGCCGTTTTCAGATAGCCCTCAATGCAAAGGCTCTAGACGCAAATATTGGTGTGAGAGCTAATTCAATCAAGGAAACACTGCATGTTGGTGAAGGGCATATTGAAGAAGAATCAGCCGAGTGGTTCTTGTGGGAGAACAACTCCATTTGGCTCACTAACTTCACACACCATCAGGCTTCCAAGCAGCTCTCAAGGAAACTCAGTTTTCACACTCTATGCTTAGTGCCCTTTGAATTCCTAGGACTGAAATGAAGCTTGGTAGAGTATCCCACACAAACGAATGCTCCACATGCGGGTTTCACATGCCACCAACTCCACATTCACAGGCAACTTCAGCGCCACAGCCGTTTGCAGATAGCCCTCAATGCAAAGGCTCTTGACGCAAATATTGGTGTGAGAGCTAATTCAATCATGGAAACACTGCATGTTGGTGAAGGGCATATTGAAGAAGAATCAGCCGAGTGGTTCTTGTGGGAGAACAACTCCATTTGGCTCACTAACTTCACACACCATCAGGCTTCCAAGCAGCTCTCAAGGAAACTCAGTTTTCACACTCTATGCTTAGTGCCCTTTGAGTGCATTATCTAGGAATGAGCCTGGTAGAGCATCCCACACAAACGAATGCTCCACATGCGGGTTTCACATGCCACCAACTCCACATTCACAGACAACTTCAGCACCAAAGCCGTTTTCAGATAGCCCTCAATGCAAAGGCTCTAGACGCAAATATTGGTGTGAGAGCTAATTCAATCAAGGAAACACTGCATGTTGGTGAAGTGCATATTGAAGATAATCAGCCGAGTGGTTCTTGTGGGAGAACAACTCCATTTGGCTCACTAACTTCACACACCATCAGGCTTCCAAGCAGATCTCAAGGAAACTGTTTTCACACTCTGTGCTTAGTGACCTTTGAGTGCCTAGGACTGAAATGAAGCTTGGAAGAGCATCCCACACAAACGAATGCTCCACATGCGGGTTTCACATGCCACCAACTCCACATTCACAGGCAACTTCAGCGCCACAGCCGTTTTCAGATAGCCCTCAATGCAAAGGCTCTAGACGCAAATATTGGTGTGAGAGCTAATTCAATCAAGGAAACACTGCATGTTGGTGAAGGGCATATTGAAGAAGAATCAGCCGAGTGGTTCTTGTGGGAGAACAACTCCATTTGGCTCACTAACTTCACACACCATCAGGCTTCCAAGCAGCTCTCAAGGAAACTCAGTTTTCACACTCTATGCTTAGTGCTCTTTGAGTGCCTAGGACTGAAATGAAGCTTGGTAGAATATCCCACACAAACAAATGCTCCACATGCGGGTTTCACATGCCACCAACTCCACATTCACAGGCAACTTCAGCGCCACAACCGTTTACAGATAGCCCTCAATGCAAAGGCTCTAGACGCAAATATTGGTGTGAGAACTAATTCAATCATGGAAACACTGCATGTTGGTGAAGGGCATATTGAAGAAGAATCAGCCGAGTGGTTCTTGTGGGAGAACAACTCCATTTGGCTCACTAACTTCACACACCATCAGGCTTCCAAGCAGCTCTCAAGGAAACTCAGTTTTCACACTCTATGCTTAGTGCCCTTTGAGTGCATTATCTAGGAATGAACCTGGTAGAGCATCCCACACAAACGAATGCTCCACATGCGGGTTTCACATGCCACCAACTCCACATTCACAGGCAACTTCAGCGCCACAGACGTTTGCAGATAGCCCTCAATGCAAAGGCTCTAGACGCAAATATTGGTGTGAGACCTAATTCAATCAAGGAAACACTGCATGTTGGTGAAGGGCATATTGAAGAAGAATCAGCCGAGTGGTTCTTGTGGGAGAACAACTCCATTTGGCTCACTAACTTCACACACCATCAGGCTTCCAAGCAGATCTCAAGGAAACTGTTTTCACACTCTATGCTTAGTGCCCTTTGAGTGCCTAGGACTGAAATGAAGCTTGGTGAGCATCCCACACAAAGGAATGCTCCACATGCGGGTTTCACATGCCACCAACTCCACATTCACAGGCATCTTCCACGCCACACGTTTTTCAGATAGCCCTCAATGCAAAGGCTCTAGACGCAAATATTGGTGTGAGAGCTAATTCAATCAAGGAAACACTGCATGTTGGTGAAGGGCAGATTGAAGAAGAATCAGCCGAGTGGTTCTTGTGGGAGAACAACTCCATTTGGCTCACTAACTTCACACACCATCAGGCTTCCAAGCAGCTCTCAAGGAAACTCAGTTTTCACACTCTATGCTTAGTGCTCTTTGAGTGCCTAGGACTGAAATGAAGCTTGGTAGAGTATCCCACTCAAACGAATGCTCCACATGCGGGTTTCACATGCCACCAACTCCACATTCACAGGCAACTTCAGCGCCACAGCCGTTTTCAGATAGCCCTCAATGCAAAGGCTCTAGACGCAAATATTGGTGTGAGAGCTAATTCCATCTTGGAAACACTGCATGTTGGTGAAGGGCATATTGAAGAAGAATCAGCCGAGTGGTTCTTGTGGGAGAACAACTCCATTTGGCTCACTAACTTCACACACCATCAGGCTTCCAAGCAGCTCTCAAGGACACTCACTTTTCACACTCTATGCTTAGTGCCCTTTGAGTGCATTATCTAGGAATGAACCTGGTAGAGCATCCCACACAAACGAATGCTCCACATGCGGGTTTCACATGCCACCAACTCCACATTCACAGGCAACTTCAGCGCCACAGCCGTTTTCAGATAGCCCTCAATGCAAAGGCTCTAGACGCAAATATTGGTGTGAGAGCTAATTCAATCAAGGAAACACTGCATGTTGGTGAAGGGCATATTGAAGAAGAATCAGCCGAGTGGTTCTTGTGGGAGAACAACTCCATTTGGCTCACTAACTTCACACACCATCAGGCTTCCAAGCATCTCTCAAGGAAACTCAGTTTTCACACTCTATGCTTAGTGCTCTTTGAGTTCCTAGGACTGAAATGAAGCTTGGTAGAGTATCCCACACAAACAAATGCTCCACATGCGGGTTTCACATGCCACCAACTCCACATTCACAGGCAACTTCAGCGCCACAACCGTTTACAGATAGCCCTCAATGCAAAGGCTCTAGACGCAAATATTGGTGTGAGAACTAATTCAATCATGGAAACACTGCATGTTGTTGAAGGGCATATTGAAGAAGAATCAGCCGAGTGGTTCTTGTGGGAGAACAACTCCATTTGGCTCACTAACTTCACACACCATCAGGCTTCCAAGCAGCTCTCAAGGAAACTCAGTTTTCACACTCTATGCTTAGTGCCCTTTGAGTGCATTATCTAGGAATGAACCTGGTAGAGCATCCCACACAAACGAATGCTCCACATGCGGGTTTCACATGCCACCAACTCCACATTCACAGGCAACTTCAGCGCCACAGACGTTTGCAGATAGCCCTCAATGCAAAGGCTCTAGACGCAAATATTGGTGTGAGACCTAATTCAATCAAGGAAACACTGCATGTTGGTGAAGGGCATATTGAAGAAGAATCAGCCGAGTGGTTCTTGTGGGAGAACAACTCCATTTGGCTCACTAACTTCACACACCATCAGGCTTCCAAGCAGATCTCAAGGAAACTGTTTTCACACTCTATGCTTAGTGCCCTTTGAGTGCCTAGGACTGAAATGAAGCTTGGTGAGCATCCCACACAAACGAATGCTCCACATGCGGGTTTCACATGCCACCAACTCCACATTCACAGGCAACTTCCACGCCACAGCCGTTTTCAGATAGCCCTCAATGCAAAGGCTCTAGACGCAAATATTGGTGTGAGAGCTAATTCAATCAAGGAAACACTGCATGTTGGTGAAGGGCATATTGAAGAAGAATCAGCCGAGTGGTTCTTGTGGGAGAACAACTCCATTTGGCTCACTAACTTCACACACCATCAGGCTTCCAAGCAGCTCTCAAGGAAACTCAGTTTTCACACTCTATGCTTAGTGCTCTTTGAGTGCCTAGGACTGAAATGAAGCTTGGTAGAGTATCCCACTCAAACGAATGCTCCACATGCGGGTTTCACATGCCACCAACTCCACATTCACAGGCAACTTCAGCGCCACAGCCGTTTTCAGATAGCCCTCAATGCAAAGGCTCTAGACGCAAATATTGGTGTGAGAGCTAATTCCATCTTGGAAACACTGCATGTTGGTGAAGGGCATATTGAAGAAGAATCAGCCGAGTGGTTCTTGTGGGAGAACAACTCCATTTGGCTCACTAACTTCACACACCATCAGGCTTCCAAGCAGCTCTCAAGGACACTCACTTTTCACACTCTATGCTTAGTGCCCTTTGAGTGCATTATCTAGGAATGAACCTGGTAGAGCATCCCACACAAACGAATGCTCCACATGCGGGTTTCACATGCCACCAACTCCACATTCACAGGCAACTTCAGCGCCACAGCCGTTTTCAGATAGCCCTCAATGAAAAGGCTCTAGACGCAAATATTGGTGTCAGAGCTAATTCAATCAAGGAAACACTGCATGTTGGTGAAGGGCATATTGAAGAAGAATCAGCCGAGTGGTTCTTGTGGGAGAACAACTCCATTTGGCTCACTAACTTCACACACCATCAGGCTTCCAAGCATCTCTCAAGGAAACTCAGTTTTCACACTCTATGCTTAGTGCTCTTTGAGTTCCTAGGACTGAAATGAAGCTTGGTAGAGTATCCCACACAAACAAATGCTCCACATGCGGGTTTCACATGCCACCAACTCCACATTCACAGGCAACTTCAGCGCCACAGCCGTTTGCAGATAGCCCTCAATGCAAAGGCTCTAGACGCAAATATTGGTGTGAGAGCTAATTCAATCAAGGAAACACTGCATGTTGGTGAAGGGCATATTGAAGAAGAATCAGCCGAGTGGTTCTTGTGGGAGAACAACTCCATTTGGCTCACTAACTTCACACACCATCAGGCTTCCAAGCAGCTCTCAAGGAAACTCAGTTTTCACACTCTATGCTTAGTGCCCTTTGAGTGCATTATCTAGGAATGAACCTGGTAGAGCATCCCACACAAAGGAAAGCTCCACATGCGGGTTTCACATGCCACCAACTCCACATTCACAGACAACTTCAGCGCCACAGCCGTTTTCAGATAGCCCTCAATGCAAAGGCTCTAGACGCAAATATTGGTGTGAGAGCTACTTCAATCAAGGAAACACTGCATGTTGGTGAAGGGCATATTGAAGAAGAATCAGCCGAGTGGTTCTTGTGGGAGAACAACTCCATTTGGCTCACTAACTTCACACACCATCAGGCTTCCAAGCAGCTCTCAAGGAAACTCAGTTTTCACACTCTATGCTTAGTGCCCTTTGAGTGCATTATCTAGGAATGAGCCTGGTAGAGCATCCCACACAAACGAATGCTCCACATGCGGGTTTCACATGCCACCAACTCCACATTCACAGACAACTTCAGCACCAAAGCCGTTTTCAGATAGCCCTCAATGCAAAGGCTCTAGACGCAAATAGTGGTGTGAGAGCTAATTCAATCAAGGAAACACTGCATGTTGGTGAAGGGCATATTGAAGAAGAATCAGCCGAGTGGTTCTTGTGGGAGAACAACTCCATTTGGCTCACTAACTTCACACACCATCAGGCTTCCAAGCAGATCTCAAGGAAACTGTTTTCACACTCTATGCTTAGTGCCCTTTGAGTGCCTAGGACTGAAATGAAGCTTGGAAGAGCATCCCACACAAACGAATGCTCCACATGCGGGTTTCACATGCCACCAACTCCACATTCACAGGCAACTTCAGCGCCACAGACGTTTTCAGATAGCCCTCAATGCAAAGGCTCTAGACGCAAATATTGGTGTGAGAGCTAATTCAATCAAGGAAACACTGCATGTTGGTGAAGGGCATATTGAAGAAGAATCAGCCGAGTGGTTCTTGTGGGAGAACAACTCCATTTGGCTCACTAACTTCACACACCATCAGGCTTCCAAGCAGCTCTCAAGGAAACTCAGTTTTCACACTCTATGCTTAGTGCTCTTTGAGTGCCTAGGACTGAAATGAAGCTTGGTAGAGTATCCCACACAAACAAATGCTCCACATGCGGGTTTCACATGCCACCAACTCCACATTCACAGGCAACTTCAGCGCCACAGCCGTTTACAGATAGCCCTCAATGCAAAGGCTCTAGACGCAAATATTGGTGTGAGAACTAATTCAATCATGGAAACACTGCATGTTGGTGAAGGGCATATTGAAGAAGAATCAGCCGAGTGGTTCTTGTGGGAGAACAACTCCATTTGGCTCACTAACTTCACACACCATCAGGCTTCCAAGCAGCTCTCAAGGAAACTCAGTTTTCACACTCTATGCTTAGTGCCCTTTGACTGCATTATCTAGGAATGAACCTGGTAGAGCATCCCACACAAACGAATGCTCCACATGCGGGTTTCACATGCCACCAACTCCACATTCACAGGCAACTTCAGCTCCAAAACCACTTTCAGATAGCCCTCAATGCAAAGGCTCTAGACGCAAATATTGGTGTGAGAGCTAATTCAATCAAGGAAACACTGCATGTTGGTGAAGGGCATATTGAAGAAGAATCAGCCGAGTGGTTCTTGTGGGAGAACAACTCCATTTGGCTCACTAACTTCACACACCATCAGGCTTCCAAGCAGATCTCAAGGAAACTCAGTTTTCACACTCTATGCTTAGTGCCCTTTGAGTGCCTAGGACTGAAATGAAGCTTGGTAGAGCATCCCACACAAACGAATGCTCCACATGCGGGTTTCACATGCCACCAACTCCACATTCACAGGCAACTTCAGCGCCACAGCCGTTTTCAGATAGCCCTCAATGCAAAGGATCTAGACGCAAATATTGGTGTGAGAGCTAATTCAATCAAGGAAACACTGCATGTTGGTGAAGGGCATATTGAAGAAGAATCAGCCGAGTGGTTCTTGTTGGAGATCAACACCATTTGGCTCAGTAACTTCAAACACCATCAGGCTTCCAAGCAGCTCTCAAGGAAACTCAGTTTTCACACTCTATGCTTAGTGCCCTTTGAGTGCATTATCTAGGAATGAACCTGGTAGAGCATCCCACACAAACGAATGCTCCACATGCGGGTTTCACATGCCACCAACTCCACATTCACAGGCAACTTCAGCTCCAAAACCACTTTCAGATAGCCCTCAATGCAAAGGCACTAGACGCAAATATTGGTGTGAGAGCTAATTCAATCAAGGAAACACTGCATGTTGGTGAAGGGCATATTGAAGAAGAATCAGCCGAGTGGTTCTTGTGGGAGAACAACTCCATTTGGCTCACTAACTTCACACACCATCAGGCTTCCAAGCAGCTCTCAAGGAAACTCAGTTTTCACACTCTATGCTTAGTGCCCTTTGAGTGTCTAGGACTGAAATGAAACTTGGTGAGCATCCCACACAAACGAATGCTCCACATGCGGGTTTCACATGCCACCAACTCCACATTCACAGGCAACTTCAGCTCCAAAACCACTTTCACATAGCCCTCAATGCAAAGGCTCTAGACGCAAATATTGGTGTGAGAGCTAACTCAATCAAGGAAACACTGCATGTTGGTGAAGGGCATATTGAAGAAGAATCAGCCGAGTGGTTCTTGTGGGAGAACAACTCCATTTGGCTCACTAACTTCACACACCATCAGGCTTCCAAGCAGCTCTCAAGGAAACTCAGTTTTCACACTCTATGCTTAGTGCCCTTTGAGTGCATTATCTAGGAATGAACCTGGTAGAGCATCCCACACAAACGAATGCTCCACATGCGAGTTTCACATGCCACCAACTCCACATTCACAGGCAACTTCAGCGCCACAGACGTTTTCAGATAGCCCTCAATGCAAAGGCACTAGACGCAAATATTGGTGTGAGAGCTAATTCAATCAAGGAAACACTGCATGTTGGTGAAGGGCATATTGAAGAAGAATCAGCCGAGTGGTTCTTGTGGAAGAACAACTCCATTTGGCTCACTAACTTCACACACCATCAGGCTTCCAAGCAGCTCTCAAGGAAACTCAGTTTTCACACTCTATGCTTAGTGCCCTTTGAGTGTCTCGGACTGAAATGAAACTTGGTGATCATCCCACACAAACGAATGCTCCACATGCGGGTTTCACATGCCACCAACTCGACATTCACAGGCAACTTCAGCTCCAAAACCACTTTCAGATAGCCCGCAATGCAAAGGCTCTAGACGCAAATATTGGTGTGAGAGCTAATTCAATCAAGGAAACACTGCATGTTGGTGAAGGGCATATTGAAGAAGAATCAGCCGAGTGGTTCTTGTGGGAGAACAACTCCATTTGGCTCACTAACTTCACACACCATCAGGCTTCCAAGCAGCTCTCAAGGAAACTCAGTTTTCACACTCTATGCTTAGTGCCCTTTGAGTGCATTATCTAGGAATGAACCTGGGAGAGCATCCCACACAAACGAATGCTCCACATGCGGGTTTCACATGCCACCAACTCCACATTCACAGGCAACTTCAGCGCCACAGCCATTTTCATATAGCCCTCAATGCAAAGGCACTAGACTCAAATATTGGTGTGAGAGCTAATTTAATCAAGGAAACACTGCATGTTGGTGAAGGGCATATTGAAGAAGAATCAGCCGAGTGGTTCTTGTGGAAGAACAACTCCATTTGGCTCACTAACTTCACACACCATCAGGCTTCCAAGCAGCTCTCAAGGAAACTCAGTTTTCACACTCTATGCTTAGTGCCCTTTGAGTGCATTATCTAGGAATGAACCTGGTAGAGCATCCCACACAAACGAATGCTCCACATGCGGGTTTCACATGCCACCAACTCCACATTCACAGGCAACTTCAGCTCCAAAACCGCTTTCAGATAGCCCTCAATGCAAAGGCTCTAGACGCAAATATTGGTGTGAGAGCTAATTCAATCAAGGAAACACTGCATGTTGGTGAAGGGCATATTGAAGAAGAATCAGCCGAGTGGTTCTTGTGGGAGAACAACTCCATTTGGCTCACTAACTTCACACACCATCAGGCTTCCAAGCAGCTCTCAAGGAAACTCAGTTTTCACACTCTATGCTTAGTGCCCTTTGAGTGTCTAGGACTGAAATGATGCTTGGTGAGCATCCCACACAAACGAATGCTCCACATGCGGGTTTCACATGCCACCAACTCCACATTCACAGGCAACTTCAGCGCCACAGCCGTTTTCAGATAGCCCTCAATGCAAAGGCTCTAGACGCAAATATTGGTGTGAGAGCTAATTCAATCAAGGAAACACTGCATGTTGGTGAAGGGCATATTGAAGAAGAATCAGCCGAGTGGTTCTTGTGGGAGAACAACTCCATTTGGCTCACTAACTTCACACACCATCAGGCTTCCAAGCAGCTCTCAAGGAAACTCAGTTTTCACACTCTATGCTTAGTGCCCTTTGAGTGTCTAGGACTGAAATGATGCTTGGTGAGCATCCCACACAAACGAATGCTGCACATGCGGGTTTCACATGCCACCAACTCCACATTCACAGGCAACTTCAGCGCCACAGCCGTTTTCAGATAGCCCTCAATGCAAAGGCTCTAGACGCAAATATTGGTGTGAGAGCTAATTCAATCAAGGAAACACTGCATGTTGGTGAAGGGCATATTGAAGAAGAATCAGCCGAGTGGTTCTTGTGGGAGAACAACTCCATTTGGCTCACTAACTTCACACACCATCAGGCTTCCAAGCAGCTCTCAAGGAAACTCAGTTTTCACACTCTATGCTTAGTGCCCTTTGAGTGCATTATCTAGGAATGAACCTGGGAGAGCATCCCACACAAACGAATGCTCCACATGCGGATATCACATGCCACCAACTCCACATTCACAGGCAACTTCAGCGCCACAGCCATTTTCATATAGCCCTCAATGCAAAGGCACTAGACGCAAATATTGGTGTGAGAGCTAATTTAATCAAGGAAACACTGCATGTTGGTGAAGGGCATATTGAAGAAGAATCAGCCGAGTGGTTCTTGTGGGAGAACAACTCCATTTGGCTCACTAACTTCACACACCATCAGGCTTCCAAGCAGCTCTCAAGGAAACTCAGTTTTCACACTCTATGCTTAGTGCCCTTTGAGTGTCTCGGACTGAAATGAAACTTGGTGATCATCCCACACAAACGAATGCTCCACATGCGGGTTTCACATGCCACCAACTCCACATTCACAGGCAACTTCAGCTCCAAAACCACTTTCAGATAGCCCTCAATGCAAAGGCTCTAGACGCAAATATTGGTGTGAGAGCTAATTCAATCAAGGAAACACTGCATGTTGGTGAAGGGCATATTGAAGAAGAATCAGCCGAGTGGTTCTTGTGGGAGAACAACTCCATTTGGCTCACTAACTTCACACACCATCAGGCTTCCAAGCAGCTCTCAAGGAAACTCAGTTTTCACACTCTATGCTTAGTGCCCTTTGAGTGTTTAGGACTGAAATGATGCTTGGTGAGCATCCCACACAAACGAATGCTCCACATGCGGGTTTCACATGCCACCAACTCCACATTCACAGGCAACTTCAGCGCCACAGCCGTTTTCAGATAGCCCTCAATGCAAAGGCTCTAGACGCAAATATTGGTGTGAGAGCTAATTCAATCAAGGAAACACTGCATGTTGGTGAAGGGCATATTGAAGAAGAATCAGCCGAGTGGTTCTTGTGGGAGAACAACTCCATTTGGCTCACGAACTTCACACACCATCAGGCTTCCAAGCAGCTCTCAAGGAAACTCAGTTTTCACACTCTATGCTTAGTGCCCTTTGAGTGCATTATCTAGGAATGAACCTGGTAGAGCATCCCACACAAACGAATGCTCCACATGCGGATATCACATGCCACCAACTCCACATTCACAGGCAACTTCAGCGCCACAGCCATTTTCATATAGCCCTCAATGCAAAGGCACTAGACGCAAATATTGGTGTGAGAGCTAATTTAATCAAGGAAACACTGCATGTTGGTGAAGGGCATATTGAAGAAGAATCAGCCGAGTGGTTCTTGTGGAAGAACAACTCCATTTGGCTCACTAACTTCACACACCATCAGGCTTCCAAGCAGCTCTCAATGAAACTCAGTTTTCACACTCTATGCTTAGTGCCCTTTGAGTGCATTATCTAGGAATGAACCTGGTAGAGCATCCCACACAAACGAATGCTCCACATGCGGATATCACATGCCACCAACTCCACATTCACAGGCAACTTCAGCGCCACAGCCGTTTTCATATAGACCTCAATGCAAAGGCACTAGACGCAAATATTGGTGTGAGAGCTAATTTAATCAAGGAAACACTGCATGTTGGTGAAGGGCATATTGAAGAAGAATCAGCCGAGTGGTTCTTGTGGAAGAACAACTCCATTTGGCTCACTAACTTCACACACCATCAGGCTTCCAAGCAGCTCTCAAGGAAACTCAGTTTTCACACTCTATGCTTAGTGCCCTTTGAGTGCATTATCTAGGAATGAACCTGGTAGAGCATCCCACACAAACGAATGCTCCACATGCGGGTTTCACATGCCACCAACTCCACATTCACAGGCAACTTCAGCGCCACAGCCGTTTTCAGATAGCCCTCAATGCAAAGTCTCTAGACGCAAATATTGGTGTGAGAGCTAATTCAATCAAGGAAACACTGCATGTTGGTGAAGGGCATATTGAAGAAGAATCAGCCGAGTGGTTCTTGTGGGAGAACAACTCCATTTGGCTCACTAACTTCACACACCATCAGGCTTCCAAGCAGCTCTCAAGGAAACTCAGTTTTCACACTCTATGCTTAGTGCCCTTTGAGTGTCTAGGACTGAAATGATGCTTGGTGAGCATCCCACACAAACGAATGCTGCACATGCGGGTTTCACATGCCACCAACTCCACATTCACAGGCAACTTCAGCGCCACAGCCGTTTTCAGATAGCCCTCAATGCAAAGGCTCTAGACGCAAATATTGGTGTGAGAGCTAATTCAATCAAGGAAACACTGCATGTTGGTGAAGGGCATATTGAAGAAGAATCAGCCGAGTGGTTCTTGTGGGAGAACAACTCCATTTGGCTCACTAACTTCACACACCATCAGGCTTCCAAGCAGCTCTCAAGGAAACTCAGTTTTCACACTCTATGCTTAGTGCCCTTTGAGTGCATTATCTAGGAATGAACCTGGTAGAGCATCCCACACAAACGAATGCTCCACATGCGGATATCACATGCCACCAACTCCACATTCACAGGCAACTTCAGCGCCACAGCCATTTTCATATAGCCCTCAATGCAAAGGCACTAGACGCAAATATTGGTGTGAGAGCTAATTTAATCAAGGAAACACTGCATGTTGGTGAAGGGCATATTGAAGAAGAATCAGCCGAGTGGTTCTTGTGGGAGAACAACTCCATTTGGCTCACTAACTTCACACACCATCAGGCTTCCAAGCAGCTCTCAAGGAAACTCAGTTTTCACACTCTATGCTTAGTGCCCTTTGAGTGTCTCGGACTGAAATGAAACTTGGTGATCATCCCACACAAACGAATGCTCCACATGCGGGTTTCACATGCCACCAACTCCACATTCACAGGCAACTTCAGCTGCAAAACCACTTTCAGATAGCCCTCAATGCAAAGGCTCTAGACGCAAATATTGGTGTGAGAGCTAATTCAATCAAGGAAACACTGCATGTTGGTGAAGGGCATATTGAAGAAGAATCAGCCGAGTGGTTCTTGTGGGAGAACAACTCCATTTGGCTCACTAACTTCACACACCATCAGGCTTCCAAGCAGCTCTCAAGGAAACTCAGTTTTCACACTCTATGCTTAGTGCCCTTTGAGTGTTTAGGACTGAAATGATGCTTGGTGAGCATCCCACACAAACGAATGCTCCACATGCGGGTTTCACATGCCACCAACTCCACATTCACAGGCAACTTCAGCGCCACAGCCGTTTTCAGATAGCCCTCAATGCAAAGGCTCTAGACGCAAATATTGGTGTGAGAGCTAATTCAATCAAGGAAACACTGCATGTTGGTGAAGGGCATATTGAAGAAGAATCAGCCGAGTGGTTCTTGTGGGAGAACAACTCCATTTGGCTCACGAACTTCACACACCATCAGGCTTCCAAGCAGCTCTCAAGGAAACTCAGTTTTCACACTCTATGCTTAGTGCCCTTTGAGTGCATTATCTAGGAATGAACCTGGTAGAGCATCCCACACAAACGAATGCTCCACATGCGGATATCACATGCCACCAACTCCACATTCACAGGCAACTTCAGCGCCACAGCCATTTTCATATAGCCCTCAATGCAAAGGCACTAGACGCAAATATTGGTGTGAGAGCTAATTTAATCAAGGAAACACTGCATGTTGGTGAAGGGCATATTGAAGAAGAATCAGCCGAGTGGTTCTTGTGGCAGAACAACTCCATTTGGCTCACTAACTTCACACACCATCAGGCTTCCAAGCAGCTCTCAAGGAAACTCAGTTTTCACACTCTATGCTTAGTGCCCTTTGAGTGCATTATCTAGGAATGAACCTGGTAGAGCATCCCACACAAACGAATGCTCCACATGCGGGTTTAACATGCCACCAACTCCACATTCACAGGCAACTTCAGCGCCACAGCCATTTTCATATAGACCTCAATGCAAAGGCACTAGACGCAAATATTGGTGTGAGAGCTAATTTAATCAAGGAAACACTGCATGTTGGTGAAGGGCATATTGAAGAAGAATCAGCCGAGTGGTTCTTGTGGAAGAACAACTCCATTTGGCTCACTAACTTCACACACCATCAGGCTTCCAAGCAGCTCTCAAGGAAACTCAGTTTTCACACTCTATGCTTAGTGCCCTTTGAGTGTCTAGGACTGAAATGAAACTTGGTGAGCATCCCACACAAACGAATGCTCCACATGCGGGTTTCACATGCCACCAACTCCACATTCACAGGCAACTTCAGCTCCAAAACCACTTTCACATAGCCCTCAATGCAAAGGCTCTAGACACAAATATTGGTGTGAGAGCTAACTCAATCAAGGAAACACTGCATGTTGGTGAAGGGCATATTGAAGAAGAATCAGCCGAGTGGTTCTTGTGGGAGAACAACTCCATTTGGCTCACTAACTTCACACACCATCAGGCTTCCAAGCAGCTCTCAAGGAAACTCAGTTTTCACACTCTATGCTTAGTGCCCTTTGAGTGCATTATCTAGGAATGAACCTGGTAGAGCATCCCACACAAACGAATGCTCCACATGCGGGTTTCACATGCCACCAACTCCACATTCACAGGCAACTTCAGCTCCAAAACCACTTTCAGATAGCCCTCAATGCAAAGGCTCTAGACGCAAATATTGGTGTGAGAGCTAATTCAATCAAGGAAACACTGCATGTTGGTGAAGGGCATATTGAAGAAGAATCAGCCGAGTGGTTCTTGTGGGGGAACAACTCCATTTGGCTCACTAACTTCACACACCATCAGGCTTCCAAGCAGCTCTCAAGGAAACTCAGTTTTCACACTCTATGCTTAGTGCCCTTTGAGTGTCTTCGGACTGAAATGAAACTTGGTGAGCATCCCACACAAACGAATGCTCCACATGCGGGTTTCACATGCCACCCAACTCCACATTCACAGGCAACTTCAGCTCCAAAACCACTTTCACATAGCCCTCAATGCAAAGGCTCTAGACGCAAATATTGGTGTGAGAGCTAACTCAATCAAGGAAACACTGCATGTTGGTGAAGGGCATATTGAAGAAGAATCAGCCGAGTGGTTCTTGTGGGAGAACAACTCATTTGGCTCACTAACTTCACACACCATCAGGCTTCCAAGCAGCTCTCAAGGAAACTCAGTTTTCACACTCTATGCTTAGTGCCCCTTTGAGTGCATTATCTAGGAATGAACCTGGTAGAGCATCCCACACAAACGAATGCTCCACATGCGAGTTTCACATGCCACCAACTCCACATTCACAGGCAACTTCAGCGCCACAGACGTTTTCAGATAGCCCTCAATGCAAAGGCTCTAGACGCAAATATTGGTGTGAGAGCTAATTCAATCAAGGAAACACTGCATGTTGGTGAAGGGCATATTGAAGAAGAATCAGCCGAGTGGTTCTTGTGGGAGAACAACTCCATTTGGCTCACTAACTTCACACACCATCAGGCTTCCAAGCAGCTCTCAAGGAAACTCAGTTTTCACACTCTATGCTTAGTGCCCTTTGAGTGCATTATCTAGGAATGAACCTGGGAGAGCATCCCACACAAACGAATGCTCCACATGCGGGTTTCACATGCCACCAACTCCACATTCACAGGCAACTTCAGCGCCACAGCCATTTTCATATAGCCCTCAATGCAAAGGCACTAGACGCAAATATTGGTGTGAGAGCTAATTTAATCAAGGAAACACTGCATGTTGGTGAAGGGCATATTGAAGAAGAATCAGCCGAGTGGTTCTTGTGGAAGAACAACTCCATTTGGCTCACTAACTTCACACACCATCAGGCTTCCAAGCAGCTCTCAAGGAAACTCAGTTTTCACACTCTATGCTTAGTGCCCTTTGAGTGCATTATCTAGGAATGAACCTGGTAGAGCATCCCACACAAACGAATGCTCCACATGCGGGTTTCACATGCCACCAACTCCACATTCACAGGCAACTTCAGCTCCAAAACCGCTTTCAGATAGCCCTCAATGCAAAGGCTCTAGACGCAAATATTGGTGTGAGAGCTAATTCAATCAAGGAAACACTGCATGTTGGTGAAGGGCATATTGAAGAAGAATCAGCCGAGTGGTTCTTGTGGGAGAACAACTCCATTTGGCTCACTAACTTCACACACCATCAGGCTTCCAAGCAGCTCTCAAGGAAACTCAGTTTTCACACTCTATGCTTAGTGCCCTTTGAGTGTCTAGGACTGAAATGATGCTTGGTGAGCATCCCACACAAACGAATGCTCCACATGCGGGTTTCACATGCCACCAACTCCACATTCACAGGCAACTTCAGCGCCACAGCCGTTTTCAGATAGCCCTCAATGCAAAGGCTCTAGACGCAAATATTGGTGTGAGAGCTAATTCAATCAAGGAAACACTGCATGTTGGTGAAGGGCATATTGAAGAAGAATCAGCCGAGTGGTTCTTGTGGGAGAACAACTCCATTTGGCTCACTAACTTCACACACCATCAGGCTTCCAAGCAGCTCTCAAGGAAACTCAGTTTTCACACTCTATGCTTAGTGCCCTTTGAGTGTCTAGGACTGAAATGATGCTTGGTGAGCATCCCACACAAACGAATGCTGCACATGCGGGTTTCACATGCCACCAACTCCACATTCACAGGCAACTTCAGCGCCACAGCCGTTTTCAGATAGCCCTCAATGCAAAGGCTCTAGACGCAAATATTGGTGTGAGAGCTAATTCAATCAAGGAAACACTGCATGTTGGTGAAGGGCATATTGAAGAAGAATCAGCCGAGTGGTTCTTGTGGGAGAACAACTCCATTTGGCTCACTAACTTCACACACCATCAGGCTTCCAAGCAGCTCTCAAGGAAACTCAGTTTTCACACTCTATGCTTAGTGCCCTTTGAGTGCATTATCTAGGAATGAACCTGGGAGAGCATCCCACACAAACGAATGCTCCACATGCGGATATCACATGCCACCAACTCCACATTCACAGGCAACTTCAGCGCCACAGCCATTTTCATATAGCCCTCAATGCAAAGGCACTAGACGCAAATATTGGTGTGAGAGCTAATTTAATCAAGGAAACACTGCATGTTGGTGAAGGGCATATTGAAGAAGAATCAGCCGAGTGGTTCTTGTGGGAGAACAACTCCATTTGGCTCACTGAACTTCACACACCATCAGGCTTCCAAGCAGCTCTCAAGGAAACTCAGTTTTCACACTCTATGCTTAGTGCCCTTTGAGTGTCTCGGACTGAAATGAAACTTGGTGATCATCCCACACAAACGAATGCTCCACATGCGGGTTTCACATGCCACCAACTCCACATTCACAGGCAACTTCAGCTCCAAAACCACTTTCAGATAGCCCTCAATGCAAAGGCTCTAGACGCAAATATTGGTGTGAGAGCTAATTCAATCAAGGAAACACTGCATGTTGGTGAAGGGCATATTGAAGAAGAATCAGCCGAGTGGTTCTTGTGGGAGAACAACTCCATTTGGCTCACTAACTTCACACACCATCAGGCTTCCAAGCAGCTCTCAAGGAAACTCAGTTTTCACACTCTATGCTTAGTGCCCTTTGAGTGTTTAGGACTGAAATGATGCTTGGTGAGCATCCCACACAAACGAATGCTCCACATGCGGGTTTCACATGCCACCAACTCCACATTCACAGGCAACTTCAGCGCCACAGCCGTTTTCAGATAGCCCTCAATGCAAAGGCTCTAGACGCAAATATTGGTGTGAGAGCTAATTCAATCAAGGAAACACTGCATGTTGGTGAAGGGCATATTGAAGAAGAATCAGCCGAGTGGTTCTTGTGGGAGAACAACTCCATTTGGCTCACGAACTTCACACACCATCAGGCTTCCAAGCAGCTCTCAAGGAAACTCAGTTTTCACACTCTATGCTTAGTGCCCTTTGAGTGCATTATCTAGGAATGAACCTGGTAGAGCATCCCACACAAACGAATGCTCCACATGCGGATATCACATGCCACCAACTCCACATTCACAGGCAACTTCAGCGCCACAGCCATTTTCATAAAGCCCTCAATGCAAAGGCACTAGACGCAAATATTGGTGTGAGAGCTAATTTAATCAAGGAAACACTGCATGTTGGTGAAGGGCATATTGAAGAAGAATCAGCCGAGTGGTTCTTGTGGAAGAACAACTCCATTTGGCTCACTAACTTCACACACCATCAGGCTTCCAAGCAGCTCTCAATGAAACTCAGTTTTCACACTCTATGCTTAGTGCCCTTTGAGTGCATTATCTAGGAATGAACCTGGTAGAGCATCCCACACAAACGAATGCTCCACATGCGGATATCACATGCCACCAACTCCACATTCACAGGCAACTTCAGCGCCACAGCCATTTTCATATAGACCTCAATGCAAAGGCACTAGACGCAAATATTGGTGTGAGAGCTAATTTAATCAAGGAAACACTGCATGTTGGTGAAGGGCATATTGAAGAAGAATCAGCCGAGTGGTTCTTGTGGAAGAACAACTCCATTTGGCTCACTAACTTCACACACCATCAGGCTTCCAAGCAGCTCTCAAGGAAACTCAGTTTTCACACTCTATGCTTAGTGCCCTTTGAGTGCATTATCTAGGAATGAACCTGGTAGAGCATCCCACACAAACGAATGCTCCACATGCGGGTTTCACATGCCACCAACTCCACATTCACAGGCAACTTCAGCGCCACAGCCGTTTTAAGATAGCCCTCAATGCAAAGGCTCTAGACGCAAATATTGGTGTGAGAGCTAATTCAATCAAGGAAACACTGCATGTTGGTGAAGGGCATATTGAAGAAGAATCAGCCGAGTGGTTCTTGTGGGAGAACAACTCCATTTGGCTCACTAACTTCACACACCATCAGGCTTCCAAGCAGCTCTCAAGGAAACTCAGTTTTCACACTCTATGCTTAGTGCCCTTTGAGTGTCTAGGACTGAAATGATGCTTGGTGAGCATCCCACACAAACGAATGCTGCACATGCGGGTTTCACATGCCACCAACTCCACATTCACAGGCAACTTCAGCGCCACAGCCGTTTTCAGATAGCCCTCAATGCAAAGGCTCTAGACGCAAATATTGGTGTGAGAGCTAATTCAATCAAGGAAACACTGCATGTTGGTGAAGGGCATATTGAAGAAGAATCAGCCGAGTGGTTCTTGTGGGAGAACAACTCCATTTGGCTCACTAACTTCACACACCATCAGGCTTCCAAGCAGCTCTCAAGGAAACTCAGTTTTCACACTCTATGCTTAGTGCCCTTTGAGTGCATTATCTAGGAATGAACCTGGTAGAGCATCCCACACAAACGAATGCTCCACATGCGGATATCACATGCCACCAACTCCACATTCACAGGCAACTTCAGCGCCACAGCCATTTTCATATAGCCCTCAATGCAAAGGCACTAGACGCAAATATTGGTGTGAGAGCTAATTTAATCAAGGAAACACTGCATGTTGGTGAAGGGCATATTGAAGAAGAATCAGCCGAGTGGTTCTTGTGGGAGAACAACTCCATTTGGCTCACGAACTTCACACACCATCAGGCTTCCAAGCAGCTCTCAAGGAAACTCAGTTTTCACACTCTATGCTTAGTGCCCTTTGAGTGTCTCGGACTGAAATGAAACTTGGTGATCATCCCACACAAACGAATGCTCCACATGCGGGTTTCACATGCCACCAACTCCACATTCACAGGCAACTTCAGCTCCAAAACCACTTTCAGATAGCCCTCAATGCAAAGGCTCTAGACGCAAATATTGGTGTGAGAGCTAATTCAATCAAGGAAACACTGCATGTTGGTGAAGGGCATATTGAAGAAGAATCAGCCGAGTGGTTCTTGTGGGAGAACAACTCCATTTGGCTCACTAACTTCACACACCATCAGGCTTCCAAGCAGCTCTCAATGAAACTCAGTTTTCACACTCTATGCTTAGTGCCCTTTGAGTGTTTAGGACTGAAATGATGCTTGGTGAGCATCCCACACAAACGAATGCTCCACATGCGGGTTTCACATGCCACCAACTCCACATTCACAGGCAACTTCAGCGCCACAGCCGTTTTCAGATAGCCCTCAATGCAAAGGCTCTAGACGCAAATATTGGTGTGAGAGCTAATTCAATCAAGGAAACACTGCATGTTGGTGAAGGGCATATTGAAGAAGAATCAGCCGAGTGGTTCTTGTGGGAGAACAACTCCATTTGGCTCACGAACTTCACACACCATCAGGCTTCCAAGCAGCTCTCAAGGAAACTCAGTTTTCACACTCTATGCTTAGTGCCCTTTGAGTGCATTATCTAGGAATGAACCTGGTAGAGCATCCCACACAAACGAATGCTCCACATGCGGATATCACATGCCACCAACTCCACATTCACAGGCAACTTCAGCGCCACAGCCATTTTCATATAGCCCTCAATGCAAAGGCACTAGACGCAAATATTGGTGTGAGAGCTAATTTAATCAAGGAAACACTGCATGTTGGTGAAGGGCATATTGAAGAAGAATCAGCCGAGTGGTTCTTGTGGAAGAACAACTCCATTTGGCTCACTAACTTCACACACCATCAGGCTTCCAAGCAGCTCTCAAGGAAACTCAGTTTTCACACTCTATGCTTAGTGCCCTTTGAGTGCATTATCTAGGAATGAACCTGGTAGAGCATCCCACACAAACGAATGCTCCACATGCGGGTTTAACATGCCACCAACTCCACATTCACAGGCAACTTCAGCGCCACAGCCATTTTCATATAGACCTCAATGCAAAGGCACTAGACGCAAATATTGGTGTGAGAGCTAATTTAATCAAGGAAACACTGCATGTTGGTGAAGGGCATATTGAAGAAGAATCAGCCGAGTGGTTCTTGTGGAAGAACAACTCCATTTGGCTCACTAACTTCACACACCATCAGGCTTCCAAGCAGCTCTCAAGGAAACTCAGTTTTCACACTCTATGCTTAGTGCCCTTTGAGTGTCTAGGACTGAAATGAAACTTGGTGAGCATCCCACACAAACGAATGCTCCACATGCGGGTTTCACATGCCACCAACTCCACATTCACAGGCAACTTCAGCTCCAAAACCACTTTCACATAGCCCTCAATGCAAAGGCTCTAGACACAAATATTGGTGTGAGAGCTAACTCAATCAAGGAAACACTGCATGTTGGTGAAGGGCATATTGAAGAAGAATCAGCCGAGTGGTTCTTGTGGGAGAACAACTCCATTTGGCTCACTAACTTCACACACCATCAGGCTTCCAAGCAGCTCTCAAGGAAACTCAGTTTTCACACTCTATGCTTAGTGCCCTTTGAGTGCATTATCTAGGAATGAACCTGGTAGAGCATCCCACACAAACGAATGCTCCACATGCGGGTTTCACATGCCACCAACTCCACATTCACAGGCAACTTCAGCTCCAAAACCACTTTCAGATAGCCCTCAATGCAAAGGCTCTAGACGCAAATATTGGTGTGAGAGCTAATTCAATCAAGGAAACACTGCATGTTGGTGAAGGGCATATTGAAGAAGAATCAGCCGAGTGGTTCTTGTGGGGGAACAACTCCATTTGGCTCACTAACTTCACACACCATCAGGCTTCCAAGCAGCTCTCAAGGAAACTCAGTTTTCACACTCTATGCTTAGTGCCCTTTGAGTGTCTCGGACTGAAATGAAACTTGGTGAGCATCCCACACAAACGAATGCTCCACATGCGGGTTTCACATGCCACCAACTCCACATTCACAGGCAACTTCAGCTCCAAAACCACTTTCAGATAGCCCTCAATGCAAAGGCTCTAGACGCAAATATTGGTGTGAGAGCTAATTCAATCAAGGAAACACTGCATGTTGGTGAAGGGCATATTGAAGAAGAATCAGCCGAGTGGTTCTTGTGGGAGAACAACTCCATTTGGCTCACTAACTTCACACACCATCAGGCTTCCAAGCAGCTCTCAAGGAAACTCAGTTTTCACACTCTATGCTTAGTGCCCTTTGAGTGCATTATCTAGGAATGAACCTGGGAGAGCATCCCACACAAACGAATGCTCCACATGCGAGTTTCACATGCCACCAACTCCACATTCACAGGCAACTTCAGCGCCACAGCCATCTTCATATAGCCCTCAATGCAAAGGCACTAGACGCAAATATTGGTGTGAGAGCTAATTTAATCAAGGAAACACTGCATGTTGGTGAAGGGCATATTGAAGAAGAATCAGCCGAGTGGTTCTTGTGGAAGAACAACTCCATTTGGCTCACTAACTTCACACACCATCAGGCTTCCAAGCAGCTCTCAAGGAAACTCAGTTTTCACACTCTATGCTTAGTGCCCTTTGAGTGCATTATCTAGGAATGAACCTGGTAGAGCATCCCACACAAACGAATGCTCCACATGCGGGTTTCACATGCCACCAACTCCACATTCACAGGCAACTTCAGCTCCAAAACCACTTTCAGATAGCCCTCAATGCAAAGGCTCTAGACGCAAATATTGGTGTGAGAGCTAATTCAATCAAGGAAACACTGCATGTTGGTGAAGGGCATATTGAAGAAGAATCAGCCGAGTGGTTCTTGTGGGAGAACAACTCCATTTGGCTCACTAACTTCACACACCATCAGGCTTCCAAGCAGCTCTCAAGGAAACTCAGTTTTCACACTCTATGCTTAGTGCCCTTTGAGTGTCTAGGACTGAAATGAAGCTTGGTGAGCATCCCACACAAACGAATGCTCCACATGCGGGTTTCACATGCCACCAACTCCACATTCACAGGCAGCTTCAGCTCCAAAACCACTTTCAGATAGCCCTCAATGCAAAGGCTCTAGACGCAAATATTGGTGTGAGAGCTAATTCAATCAAGGAAACACTGCATGTTGGTGAAGGGCATATTGAAGAAGAATCAGCCGAGTGGTTCTTGTGGGAGAACAACTCCATTTGGCTCACTAACTTCACACACCATCAGGCTTCCAAGCAGCTCTCAAGGAAACTCAGTTTTCACACTCTATGCTTAGTGCCCTTTGAGTGCATTATCTAGGAATGAACCTGGTAGAGCATCCCACACAAACGAATGCTCCACATGCGGGTTTCACATGCCACCAACTCCACATTCACTGGAAGCTTCAGCGCCAAAACCACTTTCAGATAGCCCTCAATGCAAAGGCTCTAGACGCAAATATTGGTGTGAGAGCTAATTCAATCAAGGAAACACTGCATGTTGGTGAAGGGCATATTGAAGAAGAATCAGCCGAGTGGTTCTTGTGGGAGAACAACTCCATTTGGCTCACTAACTTCACACACCATCAGGCTTCCAAGCAGCTCTCAAGGAAACTCAGTTTTCACACTCTATGCTTAGTGCCCTTTGAGTGTCTAGGACTGAAATGATGCTTGGTGAGCATCCCACACAAACGAATGCTCCACATGCGGGTTTCACATGCCACCAACTCCACATTCACAGGCAACTTCAGCTCCAAAACCACTTTCAGATAGCCCTCAATGCAAAGGCTCTAGACGCAAATATTGGTGTGAGAGCTAATTCAATCAAGGAAACACTGCATGTTGGTGAAGGGCATATTGAAGAAGAATCAGCCGAGTGGTTCTTGTGGGAGAACAACTCCATTTGGCTCACTAACTTCACACACCATCAGGCTTCCAAGCAGCTCTCAAGGAAACTCAGTTTTCACACTCTATGCTTAGTGCCCTTTGAGTGCATTATCTAGGAATGAACCTGGTAGAGCATCCCACACAAACGAATGCTCCACATGCGGATATCACATGCCACCAAATCCACATTCACAGGCAACTTCAGCGCCACAGCCATTTTCATATAGCCCTCAATGCAAAGGCACTAGACGCAAATATTGGTGTGAGAGCTAATTTAATCAAGGAAACACTGCATGTTGGTGAAGGGCATATTGAAGAAGAATCAGCCGAGTGGTTCTTGTGGAAGAACAACTCCATTTGGCTCACTAACTTCACACACCATCAGGCTTCCAAGCAGCTCTCAAGGAAACTCAGTTTTCACACTCTATGCTTAGTGCCCTTTGAGTGCATTATCTAGGAATGAACCTGGTAGAGCATCCCACACAAACGAATGCTCCACATGCGGGTTTCACATGCCACCAACTCCACATTCACAGGCAACTTCAGCTCCAAAACCACTTTCAGATAGCCCTCAATGCAAAGTCTCTAGACACAAATATTGGTGTGAGAGCTAATTCAATCAAGGAAACACTGCATGTTGGTGAAGGGCATATTGAAGAAGAATCAGCCGAGTGGTTCTTGTGGGGGAACAACTCCATTTGGCTCACTAACTTCACACACCATCAGGCTTCCAAGCAGCTCTCAAGGAAACTCAGTTTTCACACTCTATGCTTAGTGCCCTTTGAGTGTCTCGGACTGAAATGAAACTTGGTGAGCATCCCACACAAATGAATGCTCCACATGCGGGTTTCACATGCCACCAACTGCACATTCACAGGCAACTTCAGCTCCAAAACCACTTTCAGATAGCCCTCAATGCAAAGGCTCTAGACGCAAATATTGGTGTGAGAGCTAATTCAATCAAGGAAACACTGCATGTTGGTGAAGGGCATATTGAAGAAGAATCAGCCGAGTGGTTCTTGTGGGAGAACAACTCCATTTGACTCACTAACTTGACACACCATCAGGCTTCCAAGCAGCTCTCAAGGAAACTCAGTTTTCACACTCTATGCTTAGTGCCCTTTGAGTGCATTATCTAGGAATGAACCTGGGAGAGCATCCCACACAAACGAATGCTCCACATGCGAGTTTCACATGCCACCAACTCCACATTCACAGGCAACTTCAGCTCCAAAACCACTTTCAGATAGCCCTCAATGCAAAGGCTCTAGACGCAAATATTGGTGTGAGAGCTAATTCAATCAAGGAAACACTGCATGTTGGTGAAGGGCATATTGAAGAAGAATCAGCCGAGTGGTTCTTGTGGGAGAACAACTCCATTTGGCTCACTAACTTCACACACCATCAGGCTTCCAAGCAGCTCTCAAGGAAACTCAGTTTTCACACTCTATGCTTAGTGCCCTTTGAGTGCCTAGGACTGAAATGATGCTTGGTGAGCATCCCACACAAACGAATGCTCCACATGCGGGTTTCACATGCCACCAACTCCACATTCACAGGCAACTTCAGCGCCACAGCCGTTTTCAGATAGCCCTCAATGCAAAGGCTCTAGATGCAAATATTGGTGTGAGAGCTAATTCAATCAAGGAAACACTGCATGTTGGTGAAGGGCATATTGAAGAAGAATCAGCCGAGTGGTTCTTGTGGGAGAACAACTCGATTTGGCTCACGAACTTCACACACCATCAGGCTTCCAAGCAGCTCTCAAGGAAACTCAGTTTTCACACTCTATGCTTAGTGCCCTTTGAGTGCATTATCTAGGAATGAACCGGGTAGAGCATCCCACACAAACGAATGCTCCACATGCGGATATCACATGCCACCAACTCCACATTCACAGGCAACTTCAGCGCCACAGACGTTTTCAGATAGCCCTCAATGCAAAGGCACTAGACGCAAATATTGGTGTGAGAGCTAATTTAATCAAGGAAACACTGCATGTTGGTGAAGGGCATATTGAAGAAGAATCAGCCGAGTGGTTCTTGTGGAAGAACAACTCCATTTGGCTCACTAACTTCACACACCATCAGGCTTCCAAGCAGCTCTCAAGGAAACTCAGTTTTCACACTCTATGCTTAGTGCCCTTTGAGTGCATTATCTAGGAATGAACCTGGTAGAGCATCCCACACAAACGAATGCTCCACATGCGGGTTTCACATGCCACCAACTCCACATTCACAGGCAACTTCAGCGCCACAGCCATTTTCATATAGACCTCAATGCAAAGGCACTAGACGCAAATATTGGTGTGAGAGCTAATTTAATCAAGGAAACACTGCATGTTGGTGAAGGGCATATTGAAGAAGAATCAGCCGAGTGGTTCTTGTGGAAGAACAACTCCATTTGGCTCACTAACTTCACACACCATCAGGCTTCCAAGCAGCTCTCAAGGAAACTCAGTTTTCACACTCTATGCTTAGTGCCCTTTGAGTGCATTATCTAGGAATGAACCTGGTAGAGCATCCCACACAAACGAATGCTCCACATGCGGGTTTCACATGCCACCAACTCCACATTCACAGGCAACTTCAGCTCCAAAACCACTTTCAGATAGCCCTCAATGCAAAGTCTCTAGACACAAATATTGGTGTGAGAGCTAATTCAATCAAGGAAACACTGCATGTTGGTGAAGGGCATATTGAAGAAGAATCAGCCGAGTGGTTCTTGTGGGGGAACAACTCCATTTGGCTCACTAACTTCACACACCATCAGGCTTCCAAGCAGCTCTCAAGGAAACTCAGTTTTCACACTCTATGCTTAGTGCCCTTTGAGTGTCTAGGACTGAAATGAAGCTTGGTGAGCATCCCACACAAACGAATGCTCCACATGCGGGTTTCACATGCCACCAACTCCACATTCACAGGCAGCTTCAGCTCCAAAACCACTTTCAGATAGCCCTCAATGCAAAGGCTCTAGACGCAAATATTGGTGTGAGAGCTAATTCAATCAAGGAAACACTGCATGTTGGTGAAGGGCATATTGAAGAAGAATCAGCCGAGTGGTTCTTGTGGGAGAACAACTCCATTTGGCTCACTAACTTCACACACCATCAGGCTTCCAAGCAGCTCTCAAGGAAACTCAGTTTTCACACTCTATGCTTAGTGCCCTTTGAGTGTCTAGGACTGAAATGAAACTTGGTGAGCATCCCACACAAACGAATGCTCCACATGCGGGTTTCACATGCCACCAACTCCACATTCACAGGCAACTTCAGCGCCAAAACCACTTTCAGATAGCCCTCAATGCAAAGGCTCTAGACGCAAATATTGGTGTGAGAGCTAATTCAATCAAGGAAACACTGCATGTTGGTGAAGGGCATATTGAAGAAGAATCAGCCGAGTGGTTCTTGTGGGAGAACAACTCCATTTGGCTCACTAACTTCACACACCATCAGGCTTCCAAGCAGCTCTCAAGGAAACTCAGTTTTCACACTCTATGCTTAGTGCCCTTTGAGTGTCTAGGACTGAAATGAAACTTGGTGAGCATCCAACACAAACGAATTCTCCACATGCGGGTTTCACATGCCACCAACTCCACATTCACAGGCAACTTCAGCGCCACAGACGTTTTCAGATAGCCCTCAATGCAAAGGCTCTAGACGCAAATATTGGTGTGAGAGCTAATTCAATCAAGGAAACACTGCATGTTGGTGAAGGGCATATTGAAGAAGAATCAGCCGAGTGGTTCTTGTGGGAGAACAACTCCATTTGACTCACTAACTTCACACACCATCAGGCTTCCAAGCAGCTCTCAAGGAAACTCAGTTTTCACACTCTATGCTTAGTGCCCTTTGAGTGCATTATCTAGGAATGAACCTGGTAGAGCATCCCACACAAACGAATGCTCCACATGCGGGTTTCACATGCCACCAACTCCACATTCACAGGCAACTTCAGCGCCACAGCCATTTTCATATAGCCCTCAATGCAAAGGCACTAGACGCAAATATTGGTGTGAGAGCTAATTTAATCAAGGAAACACTGCATGTTGGTGAAGGGCATATTGAAGAAGAATCAGCCGAGTGGTTCTTGTGGGAGAACAACTCCATTTGGCTCACTAACTTCACACACCATCAGGCTTCCAAGCAGCTCTCAAGGAAACTCAGTTTTCACACTCTATGCTTAGTGCCCTTTGAGTGTCTAGGACTGAAATGAAACTTGGTGAGCATCCCACACAAACGAATGCTCCACATGCGGGTTTCACATGCCACCAACTCCACATTCACAGGCAACTTCAGCTCCAAAACCACTTTCAGATAGCCCTCAATGCAAAGGCTCTAGACGCAAATATTGGTGTGAGAGCTAATTCAATCAAGGAAACACTGCATGTTGGTGAAGGGCATATTGAAGAAGAATCAGCCGAGTGGTTCTTGTGGGAGAACAACTCCATTTGGCTCACTAACTTCACACACCATCAGGCTTCCAAGCAGCTCTCAAGGAAACTCAGTTTTCACACTCTATGCTTAGTGCCCTTTGAGTGTCTAGGACTGAAATGAAACTTGGTGAGCATCCAACACAAACGAATGCTCCACATGCGGGTTTCACATGCCACCAACTCCACATTCACAGGCAACTTCAGCGCCACAGACGTTTTCAGATAGCCCTCAATGCAAAGGCTCTAGACGCAAATATTGGTGTGAGAGCTAATTCAATCAAGGAAACACTGCATGTTGGTGAAGGGCATATTGAAGAAGAATCAGCCGAGTGGTTCTTGTGGGAGAACAACTCCATTTGACTCACTAACTTCACACACCATCAGGCTTCCAAGCAGCTCTCAAGGAAACTCAGTTTTCACACTCTATGCTTAGTGCCCTTTGAGTGCATTATCTAGGAATGAACCTGGTAGAGCATCCCACACAAACGAATGCTCCACATGCGAGTTTCACATGCCACCAACTCCACATTCACAGGCAACTTCAGCGCCACAGACGTTTTCAGATAGCCCTCAATTAAAGGCTCTAGACGCAAATATTGGTGTGAGAGCTAATTCAATCAAGGAAACACTGCATGTTGGTGAAGGGCATATTGAAGAAGAATCAGCCGAGTGGTTCTTGTGGGAGAACAACTCCATTTGGCTCACTAACTTCACACACCATCAGGCTTCCAAGCAGCTCTCAAGGAAACTCAGTTTTCACACTCTATGCTTAGTGCCCTTTGAGTGTCTAGGACTGAAATGAAACTTGGTGAGCATCCCACACAAACGAATGCTCCACATGCGGGTTTCACATGCCACCAACTCCACATTCACAGGCAACTTCAGCGCCACAGCCGTTTTCAGATAGCCCTCAATGCAAAGGCTCTAGACGCAAATATTGGTGTGAGAGCTAATTCAATCAAGGAAACACTGCATGTTGGTGAAGGGCATATTGAAGAAGAATCAGCCGAGTGGTTCTTGTGGGGGAACAACTCCATTTGGCTCACTAACTTCACACACCATCAGGCTTCCAAGCAGCTCTCAAGGAAACTCAGTTTTCACACTCTATGCTTAGTGCCCTTTGAGTGCATTATCTAGGAATGAACCTGGTAGAGCATCCCACACAAACGAATGCTCCACATGCGGGTTTCACATGCCACCAACTCCACATTCACAGGCAACTTCAGCGCCACAGACGTTTTCAGATAGCCCTCAATGCAAAGGCTCTAGACGCAAATATTGGTGTGAGAGCTAATTCAATCAAGGAAACACTGCATGTTGGTGAAGGGCATATTGAAGAAGAATCAGCCGAGTGGTTCTTGTGGGAGAACAACTCCATTTGGCTCACTAACTTCCCTACCCCTCCCCCCACTCTCTTGGCTCCCTCCTTGCCATCTCTGCACCGCTTCTCCTCCCACCCCGTTTAGATGTTCAATGCTAACTGACTTTCTTCTTTTCTTCCCCACCATCCCAACTCCCACCCCTCCACAGATTTTCCCGTTTGGCTACAGTGCCAGAATCCTTCCTAAGGAATCTGAATTCCATCCGTCTCTGCACTTGTCCAACGTTGTTTCTCTCTTTTAAAAATTCTTTCTTGCTTGCTTTCTCTTTCTTTCTTTTCTTTCTTTCTTTCTTTCTCTTTCCTTCATTCCTTCTTTCTTTGTTTGTTTCTTCTTTCTTTCTTTCTTTCTGTATAGTTGGGGAGTCTTTCTAAAAATTGTTTCAACTTAAATTTCAGTTTTTCATTGACTTATGCATTTCTTTTTCCCCTTGCCTCAGAAAGAAAGGAAACCTCGTGTCACCAGGGGAAGCTGGGCTCAATGGTGAGTAACGACCTGCTTCTGCTGGCCCCACCTGGGGCAGTACAATGCTGCCCACAGCCTTTTCCCGCCCGGGCTGCTTGCGAATTAGTCCAGCACTAAACCACCAAGATGCTCAGGTGTGCCGTGTCGCGTCCAGCCTCGAAAAGATATGCAGGAAAAGGGAGGGTGGATTGCTGGGGTTAAGCATAGGGGTTAGGGATAGGGGTTAGGGGTTAGGGTTAGGGTTGGGGCTTAGTGGTTTGGGGTTAGCGTTAGAGGTTAGAGGTTGGGGTTAGAGTTGGGGTTAGGGGTCAGTGGTTAGTGTTAGAGGTTAGGGCTTAGGGGTTAGGGTTAGCGTTAGGGCTTAGGGGTTAGGGTTAGGGTTAGAGGTTAGGGGTTGGGGTTAAGGTTAGTGTTAGGGGTAGGGGTTAGGGTTAGGGTGAGGGTTAGGGGTTAGGGTTAGGGTTAGGGGTTAGGAGTCAGGGTTAGGGTTAGGGTTAGGGGTTAGGGTTAGGGTTGGGGGTTAGCAGTCAGGGTTGGGGTTAGGGTTAGGGGTTAGGGTTAGGTGTCGGGGTTAGGACTCAGGGTTAGGGGTTAGGGTTAGGATTAGGGTTAGAGGTTAGGGTTAGAGTTAGGGTTTAGAGGTTAGTGTTAGGCTTATTGTTTGGCGTTAGGAGTCAGGTTAGGGGTTAGGGTTAGGGGTTGGGGTTAGGGGTTGGGGTTAGGAGTCAGGGTTAAGGGTTAGGGGATAGGGTTAGGGTTAGGGTTAGTGTTAGGGGTTAGGGTTAGTTTTAGGGTTTAGGGGTTAGGGTTAGGGGTTAGGGGTTAGGGTTAGTGTTAGGGTTTAGGGGTTAGGGTTTGGGTTAGGGTTATGGTTAAGGTTAGGCAGCATGCTACTTTCCCTACAAGTTTCCCATAGGTTGGGAGAACACTGGAAATGACATCTCTCCCCCCCCCACCCTCCACCACCATCACCACCCCCACTGCTATCCAGCATTGCCTATCCAGATACAAGGTTGTACCAGACTGTGTTGGTAAATTCCACTCACTCACTCCCAGAATACAGATCATTCGATTTTACATTCGTGATTTATTACCTCCTATTTCTCATTATTGATTGATTTTGCTCCTCACTTCTCTCTCTGAGCTTTGGCTCAGTATCTTGTCAAAATGCCGCTTGAACTCCTCCAGATGGGACTCCGATTCCCATTGGTTTAGTTGTTGATGTTGAGGTTCTGTGCACATGAAGTCAGAAACGTTCAGTTTTTACACACACACACACACACACACACACAGAGATTTGAGGCAAAAGCTGTTGAAACCCTGTTTGTATCCTAGACAGAGTTGTGTGGCACTGAGAACCAGGATTCTATACTTTCTGGAATGCTGTGTTCACCAGCGTTCTGAGTTCTCTAGGCCTGCATTTTGGGGACAAAGTCCTGAACTGACTGGTGAGGTGGTGGAAGATTCTCTCTCTCTTTCTCTCTCTCCCTCTCTCTGCCCTCTCTCACTCCTTCCCTCCTTCTCTTTCTCTCTCTCTCCCTCCCACCCTAGCCCTCTCTTTTCCAAGGAAGGCAGTCGACCAGCTGCCCGGTTGCACTTAGTCTCCCAGCTGAGGTCGACCAGTTGCATTTGGCCTCTCAGCTCAGGTCGACCAGTTGCATTTGGTCTCTCAGCTCAGGTCGACCAGTTGCACTTAGTCTCATGGCGGTGGTTGACCAGTTGCACTGTCTCTAGGCGGAGGTCGACCAGCTGCCCGGCGGCAATTGACACACGCTATTTGCCAGCAGGTGTCACTCTTGACCTATTTATTGTCTGCATCCTCTCAGCCTTCCTCCACTGACCTTCCCTACCCCTCCCCCACTCTCTTGGCCCCCTCCTTGCCATCTCTGCACCGCTTCTCCTCCCACCCCGTTTAGATGTTCAATGCTAACTGACTTTCTTTTCTTCCCCACCACCCCAACTCCACCCCTCCACAGATTTTCCCCATTTGACTACAGTGCTAGAATCCTTCCTAAGGAATCTGAATTCCATCCGTCTCTGCACTTGTCCAATGTTGTTTCTCTCTTTTAAAAATTCTTTCTTGCTTGCTTTCTCTTTCTTTTCTTTCTTTCTTTCTTTCTCTTTCCTTCCTTCCTTCTTTCTTTGTTTCTTTCTTTCTTTCTTTCTTTCTTTCTGTATAGTTGGGGAGTCTTTCTAAAAATTGTTTCAACTTAAATTTCAGTTTTTCATTGACTTATGCATTTCATTTCCCTTGCTTCAGAAAGAAAGGAACACTCGTTTCACCAGGGGAAGCTGGGCTCAACGGTGAGTAACGACCTGCTTCTGCTGGCCCCACCTGGGGCAGTACAATGCTGCCCACAGCCTTTTCCCGCCTGGGCTGCTTGCGAATTAGTCCAACACTAAACCACCAAGATGCTCAGGTGTGCCATGTCGCGTCCCAGCCTCGAAAAGATATGCAGGAAAAGGGAGGGGGGATTGCTGGGGTTAGGGATAGGGGTTAGGGTTAGGGTTAGGGGTTAGGGATAGGGTTGGGGCTTAGGGGTTAGGGATTAGGGTTAGAGGTTAGAGGTTGGGGTTAGGGTAGGGTTAGGGCTTAGGGGTTAGGGTTAGGGTTAGGGTTTAGGGGTTAAGGGTTATGGTTAGCAGTCAGTGGTTAGCGTTAGGGTTAGGGTTAGAGGTTAGGGGTTAGGGTTAGGGTTAGGGTTAGGGCTTAGGTGTTAGGGTTAGGGTTAGGGGTTAGCAGTCAGTGGTTAGGATTAGCATTATTGTTAGAGGTTAGGGCTTAGGGGTTAGGGTTAGGGTTAGAAGTGAGGGGTTAGGGTTAGAGGTTAGCAGTCAGTGGTTAGCGTTAGGGTTAGGGTTAGAGGTTAGGGTATAGGGTTAGGGTTAGGGCTTAGGGGTTAGGGTTAGGGTTGGGGTTAGGGTTAGGGTTAGGGCTTAGGGGTTAGGGTTAGGGTTCGAGGTTAGGGTTAGGGTTAGCAGTCAGTGGTTTGCGTTAGGGTTAGGGTTAGAGGTTAGGGGTTAGGACTTAGGGGTTAGGGTTAGGGTTTAGGGGTTAGCAGTCAGTGGTTAGGGTTAGGGTTAGTGTTAGAGGTTAGGTTTAGGGTTAGGGGTCTGTGGTTAGGGTTAGGCTTAGAGGTTAGGGTTTAGCGGTTAGGGTTAGGGTTCGAGGTTAGGGGTTAGGGTTAGGGGTCAGTGGTTAGGGTTAGGGTTAGGGCTTAGAGGTTAGGGTTAGGGTTAGGGTTAGAGGTTAGGGCTTAGGGGTTAGGGTTAGGGTTAGAGGTTAGGGGTTAGGGTTACGGTTAGGGGTTAGGGCTTAGGGGTTAGGATTAGGGTTAGAGGTTAGGGGATAGGGTTAGGGTTAGGGGTTAGCAGTCAGTGGTTAGCATTAGCATTATGGTTAGTGGTTAGGGGTTAGGGGTTAGGGTTAGTGTTAGAGTTAGGCAGCATGCTACTTTCCCTACAAGTTTCCCATAGGTTAGAGAACACTGGATATGAAATCTCTCCCCTCCACCCTCCACCACCATCACCACCCTCACTGATATACATCATTGAATATCCAGATACAAAGGTGTACCAGACAGTGTTGGTAAATTCCACTCACTCACTCCCAGAATACAGATCATTCGATTTTACATTCGTGATTTATTACCACCTATTTCTCATTATTGATTGATTTTTCTCCTCACTTCTCTCTCTGAGCTTTGGCTCAGTATCTTGTCAAAATGCCATGTGAACTCCTCCAGATGGGACTCCGATGCCCATTGGTTTAGTTGTTGATGTTGAGGTTCTGTGCACATGAAGTCAGAAACGTTCAGTTTTTACACACACACACACACACACACACACACACACACACACACACACAGAGGTTTGAGGCAAAAGCTGTTGAAAAGCCTGTTTGTATCCTAAATAGAGTTGTGTGGCACTGAGAACCAGGATTCTAGACTTTCTGGAATGCTGTGTTCACCAACGTTCTGAGTTCTCTAGGCCCGCATTTTGGGGACAAAGTCCTGAACTGACTGGTGAAGTGGTGGAAGATTTCTTTCTCTCGCTCTCTCTCTCTCTCTCGGCCCTCTCTCCCTCTCTCCCTCCAACCCTAACCCTTTCTTTTCCAAGGAAGGCAGTCGACCAGCTGCCCGGTTGCACTTAGTCTCTCCGCTCAGGTCGACCAGTTGCACTTAGTCTGTCAGCTCAGGTCGACCAGTTACATGTGGGCTCTCAGCTCAGGTTGACCAGTTGCACTGAGTTGCTTGGCGGAGGTCGACCAGCTGCCCGGCGGCAATTGACACACGCTATTTGCTAGCAGGTGTCACTCTTGACCTATTTATTGTCTGGATCCTCTCAGCCTTCCTCCCAATGAACTTCCCTACCCCTCCCCCCACTCTCTTGGCTCCCTCCTTGCCATCTCTGCACCGCTTCTCCTCCCACCCCGTTTAGATGTTCAATGCTAACTGACTTTCTTTTCTTCCCCACCACCCCAACTCCCACCCCTCCACAGATTTTCCCCGTTTGGCTACAGTGCCAGAATCCTTCCTAAGGAATCTGAATTCCATCCGTCTCTGCACTTGTCCAACGTTGTTTCTCTCTTTTAAAAATTCTTTCTTCCTTGCTTTCTCTTTCTTTCTTTCTCTTTCTTTCTTTCTTTCTTTCTTTCTTTCTTTCTTTCTTTCTTTCTTTATACTTGGGGAGTCTTTCTAAAAATTGTTTCAACTTAAATTTCAGTTTTTCATTGACTTATGCATTTCTTTTTCCCCTTGCTTCAGAAAGAAAGGAACACTCGTTTCACCAGGGGAAGCTGGGCTCAACGGTGAGTAACGACCTGCTTCTGCTGGCCCCACCTGGGGCAGTACAATGCTGCCCACAGCCTTTTCCCGCCCGGGCTGCTTGTGAATTAGTCCAACACTAAACCACCAAGATGCTCAGGTGTGCCGTGTCGCATCCCAGCCTCGAAAAGATATCCAGGAAAGAGGTGGGGGGGAGCTGCTGGGGTTAGGCATAGGGGTTAGGGTTAGGGATAGGGCTTAGGGGTTAGGGTTAGGGGTTAGGGTTGGGGTTAGGGTTAGGGATAGGGTTAGGAGTCAGGGTTAGGGTTAGAGGTTAGGGGTTAGGGTTAGGGTTCAGTGTTAGGGTTAGGGCTTAGGGGTTAGGGGTAAGAGATAGGGGTTAGTTGTTAGGGTTAGGGGTTGGGGTTAGGTTTAGGGGTTAGGAGTCAGGATTACGAGTTAGGGTTAGGGGTTGGGGTAAGGAGTCAGGGATAGGGGTTAGGGGTTGGGTTAGGGTTAGGAGTTAGGGTTAGAGGTTAGGGGTTATTGTTAGGGGTTAGGGTTAGGCGTTGGGGTGAGGAGTTAGGGTTAGGGTTAGGGTTAGGGGTAGGGGTTAGGGTTAGGGTTAGGGTGAGGTTTTAGGGGTTAGGGTTAGGGTTAGGGGTTAGGAGTCAGGGTTAGGGGTTAGGGTTAGGGGTTGGGGTTAGGAGTCAGGGTTAGGGGTTAGGGTTAGGGGTTAGGGTAAGGGGTTGGGGTTAGGAGTCAGGGTTAGGGGTTAGGGTTAGGATTAGGGTTAGGGGTTAGGGTTAGGGTTTAGGGGTTAGGGTTAGGGTTAGGGGTTGGGGTTAGGAGTCAGGGTTAGGGGTTAGGGTTAGGGGTTAGGTTTAGGGGTTGGGGTTAGGAGTCAGGGTTAGGGGTTAGAGGATAGGGTTAGGGTTAGGGTCAGTTTTAGGGTTCAGTGGTAAGCGTTAGGGTTAGGGTTAGGGTTTAGGGGTTAGGGTTAGGGTTTAGGGTTAGGGTTAGGGTTAGGGTTTAGGGATTAGGGTTAGGGTTTAGCGTTATGGTTAGAGTTAGGCAGCATTCTACTTTCCCTACAAGTTTCCCATAGGTTGGAGAACACTGGAAATGATATCTCTCCCCCCAACCTTCCACCACCATCACCACCCCCACCGCTCTCCAGCATTGCCTATCCAGATACAAAGGTTTACCAGACAGTGTTGGTAAATTCCACTCACTCACTCCCAGAATACAGATCATTCGATTTTACATTCGTGATTTATTACCACCTATTTATCATTATTGATTGATTTTTCTCCTCACTTCTCTCTCTGAGCTTTGGCTCAGTATCTTGTCAAAATGCCGCGTGAACACCTCCGGGTGGGACTCCGATGCCCATTGGTTTAGTTGTTGATGTTGAGGTTCTGTGCACATGAAGTCAGAAACGTTCAGTTTTTACACACACACACACACACACACACACACAGAGGTTTGAGGCAAAAGCTGTTGAAAACCCTGTTTGTATGCTAAACAGAGTTGTGTGGCACTGAGAACCAGTATTCTATACTTTCTGGAATGCTGTGTTCACCAGCGTTCTGAGTTCTCTAGGCCTGCATTTTGGGGACAAAGTCCTGAACTGACTGGTGAGGTGGTGGAAGATTCTCTCTCTCTCTCTCTCTCTCTCTCTCTCTCTCTCTCTCTCTCTCTGCCCTTCTCTCACTCCTTCCCTCCTTCTCTTTCTCCCTCTCTCCCTCCCACCCTAGCCCTCTCTTTTCCAAGGAAGGCAGTCGACCAGCTGCCCGGTTGCACTTAGTCTCCCAGCTGAGGTGGACCAGTTGCATTTGGCCTCTCAGCTCAGGTCGACCAGTTGCACTTAGTCTCATGGCGGCGGTTGACCAGTTGCACTGTCTCTAGGTGGAGGTCGACCAGTTGCCCGGCTGCAATTGACACACGCTATTTGCCAGCAGGTGTCATTCTTGACCTATTTATTGTCTGCATCCTCTCAGCCTTCCTCCCACTGACCTTCCCTACCCCTCCCCCACTCTCTTGGCCCCCTCCTTGCCATCTCTGCACCGCTTCTCCTCCCACCCCGTTTAGATGTTCAATGCTAACTGACTTTCTTCTTTTCTTCCCCACCACCCCAACTCCCACCCCTCCACAGATTTTCCCCATTTGACTACAGTGCTAGAATCCTTCCTAAGGAATCTTAATTCCTTCCGTCTCTGCACTTGTCCAATGTTGTTTCTCTCTTTTAAAAATTCTTGCTTTCTCTCTTTCTTTTTTTCTTTGCTTTTCTTTCCTTTTCTTTCTTTCTTTCTGTATACTTGGGGAGTCTTTCTAAAAATTGTTTCAACTTAAATTTCATTATTTTCATTGACTTATGCATTTATTTTTCCCATTACTTCAGAAAGAAAGGAACACTCGTTTCACCAGGGGAAGCTGGGCTCAACGTTGAGTAACGACCTGCTTCTGCTGGCCCCACCTGGGGCAGTACAATGCTGCCCACAGCCTTTTCCCGCCCGGGCTGCTTGCGAATTTGTCCAACACTAAACCACCAAGATGCTCAGGTGTGCCGTGTCGCGTCCCAGACTCGAAAAAATATCCAGGAAAAAGCTGGTGGGTTGCTGGGCTTAGGGTAAGGGGTTCGGGTTAGGGGTTGGGATTTGGGGTTAGGGATAGGGTTAGGAGTCAGGGTTAGGGGTTAGGGTTAGAGGTTAGGGGTCAGGGTTAGGGTTAGGGGTAGGGTCAGTGGTTAGGGTTAGGGTTAGGGTTAGGGTTAGGGGTTAGGGTTAAGGGTTAGGGTTAGAGTTAGGGTTAGGGTTAGTGGTTAGTGGTTAGAGTCAGTGGTTAGGGGTAGGGTTTAGGGGTTAGGGTTAAGGGTTAGAGGTTAGGGCTAGGGTTAGGGTTAGGGTTAGGGTTAGGCAGCATGCTACTTCCCCTACAAGTTTCCCATAGTTTAGAGAACACTGGAAATGACATCTCTCACCCCCACCCTCCACCACCATCACCACCCCCACCGCTCTCCATCATTGCCTATTCGGATACAAAGATGCACCAGAGAGTGTTGGTAAATTCCACTCACTCACTCCCAGAATACAGATCATTCGATTTTACATTCTGGATTTATTACCACCTATTTATCATTATTGATTGATTTTTCTCCTCACTTCTCTCTCTGAGCTTTGGCTCAGTATCTTGTCAAAATGCCATGTGAACACCTCCAGATGGGACTCCGATGCCCATTGGTTTAGTTGTTGATGTTGAGGTTCTGTGCACATGAAGTCAGAAACGTTCAGTTTTTACACACACACACACACACACACACACACACACACACACACACACACAGAGGTTCAAGGCAAAAGCTGTTGAAAACCCTGTTTGTATCCTAAACAGAGTTGTGTGGCACTGAGGACCGGTATTCTATGCTCTCTGGAATGCTGTGTTCACCAACGTTCTGAGTTCTCTAGGCCTGCATTTTGGTGACAAAGTCCTGAACTGACTGGTGAGGTGGTGGAAGATTCTCTCTCTCTCTCTCCCTCTCTCCCTCCTTCCCTCCTTCTCTCTTTCTCCCTCTCTCCCTCCCACCCTAAACCTTTCTTTTCCAAGGAAGGCAGTCGACCAGCTGCCTGGTTGCACTTAGTTTCCCAGCTGAGGTGGACCAGTTGCATTTGGCCTCTCAGCTCAGGTCGACCAGTTGCATTTGGCCTCTCAGCTCAGGTCGACCAGTTGCATTTGGTCTCTCAGCTCAGGTCGACCAGTTGCACTTGGTCTCATGGCGGTGGTTGACCAGTTGTACTGTCTCTAGGAGGAGGTCGACCAGCTGCCCGGCGGCAATTGACACACGCTATTTGCCAGCAGGTGTCATTCTTGATCTATTTATTGTCTGCATCCTCTCAGCCTTCCTCCCACTGACCTTCCCTACCCCTCCCCCACTCTTTTGGCCCCCTCCTTGCCATCTCTGCACCGCTTCCCCTCCCACCCCGTTTAGATGTTCAATGGTAACTGACTTTCTTCTTTTCTTTCCCAACACCCCAACTCCCACCCCTCCATAGATTTTCCCCACTTGACTACAGTGCTAGAATCCTTTCCAAGCAATCTGAATCATATCCATCTCTGCACTTGTCCAACCTTGTTTCTCTCTTTAAAATTCTTTCTTTCTTTCTTTTTCTTTCTTTCTTTCTTTTTCTTTCTTTCTTTCTTTCTTTCTTTCTTTCTTTCTTTCTTTCTTTCTTTCTTTCTTTCTTCCTTCTTTCCTTCCTTCCTTTCCTTTCCTTTCCTTTCCTTTCCTTTCCTTTCCTTTCCTTTCCTTTCCTTTCCTTTCCTTTCTTCTTTCTTTCTGTATACTTGGGGATTCTTTCTATAAATTGTTTAAACTTAAATGTCAGTATTTCATTGACTTGCGCATTTCTTTTTCCCCTTGCTTCAGAAAGAAAGGAACACTCGTTTCACCAGGGGAAGCTGGGATCAACGTTGAGTAACGACCTGCTTCTGCTGGCCCCACCTGGGGCAGTACAATGCTGCCCACAGCCTTTTCCCGCCCGGGCTGCTTGCGAATTAGTCCAACACTAAACCACCAAGATGCTCAGGTGTGCCGTGTCACGTCCCAGACTCGAAAAGATATCCAGAAAAAGGGTGGGGGATTGCTGGAGTTAGGGTAAGGGGTTAGGGGTAGGGTTAGAATAAGGGTTCGGGTTAGGGGTTGTTGTTCCGGGTTAGGGATAGGGTTAGGAGTCATGGTTAGGGGTTAGGTTTAGAGGTTAGAGGTTAGGGGTCAGTGGTTAGGGTTAGGGTTAGGGTTAGAAGTTAAGGGTAAGGGTTAGGGTTTAGGGTTTAGGGTTAGGGTTAGGGTTATGGTTAGGCAGCATGCTACTTTCCCTACAAGTTTCCCATAGGTTAGAGAACACTGGAAATGACATCTCTCCCCCCCCACCCTCCACCACCATCACCACCCCCACTGCTCTCCAGCATTGCCTATCCGGATACAAAGGTGTACCAGACAGTGTTGGTAAATTCCACTCACTCACTCCCAGAATACAGATCATTCGATTTTACATTCGTGATTTATTACCACCTATTTCTCATTATTGATTGATTTTTCTCCCCACTTCTCTCTCTGAGCTTTGGCTCAGTATCTTGTCAAAATGCCGCGTGAACACCTCCGGGTGGGACTCCGATGCCCATTGGTTTAGTTGTTGATGTTGAGGTTCTGTGCACATGAAGTCAGAAACGTTCAGTTTTTACACACACACACACACACACACACACACACAGAGGTTTGAGGCAAAAGCTGTTGAAAACCCTGTTTGTATGCTAAACAGAGTTGTGTGGCACTGAGAACCAGGATTCTAGACTTTCTGGAATGCTGTGTTCACCAGCGTTCTGAGTTCTCTAGGCCTGCATTTTGGGGACAAAGTCCTGAACTGACTGGTGAGGTGGTGGAAGATTCTCTCTCTCTCTCTCTCTCTCTCTCTCTCTCTCCCTCTCTCTCTCTCTCTGCCCCTCTCTCACTCCTTCCCTCCTTCTCTTTCTCCCTCTCTCCCTCCCACCCTAACCCTCTCTTTTCCAAGGAAGGCAGTCGACCAGCTGCCCGGTTGCACTTAGTCTCCCAGCTGAGGTCGACCAGTTGCACTTAGTCTCTCAGCTCAGGTCGACCAGTTGCATTTGGTCTCTCAGCTCAGGTCGACCAGTTGCACTTAGTCTCATGGCGGTGGTTGACCAGTTGCACTGTCTCTAGGCGGAGGTCAACCAGCTGCCCGGCGGCAATTGACACACGCTATTTGCCAGCAGGTGTCATTCTTGACCTATTTATTGTCTGGATCCTCTCAGCCTTCCTCCCACTGACCTTCCCTACCCCTCCCCCCACTCTCTTGGCTCCCTCCTTGCCATCTCTGCACCGCTTCTCCTCCCACCCCGTTTAGATGTTCAATGCTAACTGACTTTCTTCTTTTCTTCCCCACCACCCCAACTCCCACCCCTCCACAGATTTTCCCCACAGCCCACATACCCCAAGAACACTCTGAGGTCCAACAATCCTGATATGAGTTATGACGGGGACTTGCATCCTTAGGAGGAGGAAGTGCATATATGGCTCCCAAGGGCATGTATGGATGCACAAGGCCAGCTCAGTCCCAGGGAGCCAGGGCTGCTTGATGTGCAGTAAGCACCTCACTAGTTCCCTTGGCTGGAGGTATGGTCCCTCCGCTGTGGTGACTCCTGTGTAATAGTCCCTGGCCTTGTTCCCTTGTAAAGGACAATCATCCAGGAGAGGGAGGGGTTAAAGTTACCACCAACTCAAGGCACCATCAGCCCTGAGAAGACAGCATGGGGGACCCACAGCAAGAGGGTCAACTGGGCTTGGAGGTGGGGACCTCAGAAGACAGGTGTCTGGGGGAAGGGAAGCAGCTGGTGGCCAGGTGCTGATGCAATCAGAACATTTGGTACTTGTCTCTGTGCTGCCCTCCTCACTTTCAGGAACCCTGGCTCCCACACTGTGTCTCCCAGGGACCTTCACTCCCCAGGATGAGCCTCCAGGAAGAGGCAGACTGTTCCATCTGTCCACAGGGTCACTACTGCAGGTCAGTCCCCTCCTGCATCCATATCAAACTGAGGTGGTCCACAGGCCCTGGGCCATGAGTGGATGGGAAGGGGTGGGGGCAGTGTGGCAGGTCTGCAGACCAAGGCAGGTATTGAGGCTGACATGAGACCCCAGCCCTGCCTGGCCATCCAGGCTTCAGCACGCAGGAAAAACTTAACTGTTAGATAAGGATGGCACAGCAAGGAAACTGTGTTTCTGGAAAAAAAAAAAAAAAAAAAGACCCAGAAAGATAAGAAATTGAAAAGGAATGAGCATCAGTGTGAACTAAGTACAGCTTGGCTCGTGTTGCCCCAGTGCACCCAGATAAACTCCCCTGCAGCCCCCAGTGTCCTTTTGGGTTGCCAGAGGGTGACGGTGTTCTCATGCCTACAGGAAGGGTGTCTGGTTCTCCAGTTCCATGTGTTCTGTAAGGTGAGAACATGCCATCAGGAGGTCCATTAATGTGTCTTTTCAAGAGGATGATCAGTGAGCCCGTTGTCCTCTCCTGCGGTGGTGTGGGGGGCAAACCTGTGCAGCTCCCACGGGCTTGGAGGGCACAGGAGCTGGGTGCTTGCTAGAGAAGCCCTTGCAGAAACTGTCCCTGAAGATGTGTGGTCTCCAGGGCCCAAGGAGGGAAGCACAGGGTCTTCTACAAACCCAACCTGCTGCTTTCCTGGGCATAGCACAGAGATCCTCAAGGGAAGAGGCGCCCATGCTGTGTGAGCAGTACATGTGCATATGCTTTGCCCAAGCAGGGTAGTAGTCACTAAAAAGGTGATCACTGCAGGTTCCTCAGGATCCCCCTGTTAAGTCACTCCACAGGCCTAGCCTGCTGGCCACACAGTGAGATCATTGCCTCTAAGCCCAGGCCCGGCCTTGTTGGACCTGGCAGGCTCTAGGCACCCTGGAGACCAGAAGGTGATGGAATACCTGCCTGTCTCCTCCGCTCCCCACTGCATAGAAAAAGCAGCTGGGCCCTAGGCTTCCCCAGGAGGGCTCCCCTGCTAGTAACAGCCTCACCCCCTGTTCCTGAGCCCCTGAGCCTGAGGCTAAGAGAAGCAGGAGTTGGGTTCAGAAGAGACATGCAGAGGATGCTGTGAGCCACACTGGGCCCAGGCTGAGTCTCGACCTCCTCTGTTGAGTCCTGCACATGTCTGTGGTGCATGGCACATCTATGAATGGGCTTAGCCTGTCCCAGGTACAACCTGCAGGCTCCTCTATGGGCCTCATTTTAGGCCCCTGCCCCGCTCTCCTCTCTCCTCCCTGGTAGAGGAGGAAAAGTGTGGGAAGTGCCCTGCCGGTTACTTCTGCCCACCTGGGACCTTGGAAGTGATGCCATTAGACCCTCGGCAACCACAAGCCCTGTGTCCCCAGCAGCAGCAGTGCGCAGAGCCTTGCCCACCAGGTAACAGCTGTGCTTCCTGTCTGTGGTGGTGAGAGACTCAGGAAGCACTCCATCAAGGATTTTCTTTTATTGCCACAAGCAAATTTAAAGCAATGGTTGGCTCTACCTGTGCATGTGCCATGTCTGCATGTGTGTGTGTGTGTGTGTGTGTGTGTGTGTGTGTAACATGAAGGGTGACATTCATGTGATTCAGATGGTTACAGTCTTGACCCTTACAAGGAGAGGCAGGACCAAGGTTCTCTCTCAGCTCTGGCCAGGCCCCGGATCCTGGTGTTGTCAGCACCTCCTCTATGGGACCCAGTGAGCCCATGTCCTGCAGGTTCTTACTGCCCTGAGACCAGTGCATCCTATGTCTGCCCCACACCCTGGTGGCTGCCCAGGAGCCATGCAGAGGGAAGACTGCGGACGCTGTCCTGGGTGCTGGTGCGCTGCAGGTGAAATGCTGGCAGCAAGGGGCCCATCCTACATCCCAGAAGGAACCTGTCCTTGGGAAAGCCAGGGAGGCCACATTGGAGAGGAATGTGAGCACAGCGCTGGCTCTGCAGGGGTTCTGGTGTCTGGCCCTGCCCCACTGGCCACTGCTGCTCTGGGAGGGAATGCCACCAGTCCAGCAGGCCCCCAGGCCTTCCCTGAACACACCCACCTGGCAGGTGAGGAGGCCAGAGCACAGCTGCCTGCATGCCCTGTCTTGCTGGGTACTGCTGCCTGTGGCCAGGTGAAAGCCCTCTGCAGACTGCACCTTGGGGTGGAGGAGCGAGAGAGGCAGTGGGTAGGCTTCCAGGAGACTATGTGTCTGCCTGCTACTTTGCCCCCAGATCTCTCTTCCTTCAAAGACCACCCATGTCCACCAGGCCACGGGTGCCCAGGTGTTCATGCACCCTTTCTCTGCCTGCCTGGAACCTTTTGGACAAACACGGGACAGCAGCAACAGAAGACTGTGAGCACTGCCCCCAGACTCAGAGCTGCAGGGCCACGCAAATTCATTTGCCACACCTGGCAGAGTGGGTTTTGAGTGCCCTGAAGGTGAGACTGCAAGGCCCTCAGCCCTGTTCTGCTGTCCCTGTCTAGGAAGCCCCCAGAGGTCCCTGGGAGGCCACCTGCTTCTGTTGGTGTCTGTTGGTGTCTACACCACTAGGATATCCTCCAAAGCAAGGTGCTTTTGAGCCCCCCACCTTCCTCACAGAAGGAGCCTTGACAAACCGCTCTGGGTTCCTACATCTCAAAGCTCAATAAGAAAGATTCTGCTGAGGTAGAAGCAGGCTGGAATGGATTTTGGGCAGGGACACCAGGTGCAGGTACCTGTGCGGCCTTGGGCTCTGGTGCAGCAACAGGCCTACCACTCACTCCACCCCCTGCTATTAGGAAGAACCAGGAAGAGAGATCAGAGCTCTGTCTGGGGCCTAAAGGCAGCTGGTGGGACTGCCTGCCCGGCACTGGCCTTATTGGTGCTAGCTTCACCCACACCCCCAGTGCACCCACCCACCTAGCCCAAGCCCTATCCCCAATGGCTCTGTGCAGACACTTGCTTGACAATCTCTATTCTTGACCTCCACTCCTCAATAATGTCCCCCTCTTTGACCATAAGATGACCTTCCACCTCTGGATCTGCCCCGCCCAATCCCAGAATGATGCCTCCACCCCATTGCCCGCTGTGGAAGTCTCTCTTAATCAAGCCAACTAATGTACTCCTTTGACATCCCAATCTTGTCTCTCTTGGGTGCTGTGGCTGAAGTCCCATGAACGGCCGTCTCCTATGGTGGGCCTCAGACAGTGGTCTCCACTGTACCCCAGGGGTTATGCCTGCCCCATGGGCTCCTCTACCTGCACTGGCCGGGACAGTGGTAAGTCAGTCCCCAGTCAGTTAGCATCTGAGTCCCTCATCCCTGAGAGTGCCATCGTACCTCATGTCAGATCCCCAAGACAAGTTTGCCTCAGTCAGTCACCACTGCAGTGTGAGGCAGCCAGATTGAGCCATGAAAACATAAGATACCATGACATTTGAATGTCCAGAGAAGGGCCCAGGCCATGTCTGGGACATATTCATCCTACAACATTGCCCTCAGAGTATCCAAAGCTCCAACATAGCTGTGCATGGAACACGGTCCCTGGCAGCCCACATCTGCACCCAGCACTGACTCCCTCACCTGTTACCCCTCTACCCAGGAACCCAGGCCCATCAGTCTGGTCCCAGCTCAGCCCTGTCCAGGAGGGCAACTTGTCCCACAGACACCCGCACAGATACAAGGCAACCCCAAAGCCTTGCCTAGAGTGGGGAACATCAGCTGCTCCTCCACTTTGAGCTGTGCATGTCAGACCTGCTGGGACATGGGCGACAGATCACAGGTCTGCAGGTGTGACCTGCAATCACAACTTCTCTACTCCCAGCTCTGTGTTTCTCTACTAACGCCCAGCTGGCAGCACTCTGCCTCAGGCATGCCCCAGCAGGCCCTGAATGCGCTGTGATGCGTTGACAAACCCATGCAGCATGGCCTGCAAAACCCCAGGCATGTGACTGTGCGCGAGCCAGAAGCCCAGGTGCCAGCTGTCCCACCCTTACCAACACAGAGGGAAATGACAGCATGAGCTGACTACTGGGAGGGGAGACACGGGGGCTGTAAGAGGGGTGCTAGGCACAGAGGCCGGGACACCTCACTGTACCCTACAACCCAGGCTTCCACTGTCTCCTTCATGCCTCCAGAAAGCACACACTTCCCTGGGACCCTCCCTGCAATCCCAGTCCCTAGCTCCCAGGGTGGGGACACTGCAGTATACAACAGTCAAGGTGGGATTTAAAGACATATTTATTTTTATTGGAAAGTCATATACAGAGAGGAGGAGAGACAGAAAGGAAGATCTTCTGTCTGATGATTCACTTCCCTAGTGGCTACAATGGCGAGAGCTGAGCTGATCTGAAGCCAGGAGCCCAGAACCTCTTCCAGGTCTCCCACATGCATGCAGGGTCGCAGGGCTTTGGACCATTCTTGACTGCTTTCCCAGGCCACAAGCAGGGAACTGGATAGAAAATGGGGCAGTCAGGACTAGAACTGGCACCCATATGGCATTCTGGCATGTGCAAGGCTAAGACTTCAGCCACTAGGCTTCCATGCCAGCCTGGCTAATAGCCTTCTTAACAGATGTGCAACCTTTGCAGCACAAAGCATCTCCCACCCCCTCCCTGCTGTGGGCTGTGTCTCATCCCTGATTGGAACCTGGCAAGTACTCTGGGGAGGCTGCAACTCAAGTGCTCTGAAGGCTGCAACCTTAAATGGGAAACACCCTCCACCCACCCACAGCAGACTCCACTTCAGACAGCCCCACCTGTGCAGTGTTTCTTCTTTGAACCCACACTTTTAGTTACCAGTCCCACGGTTTTTTTGGAATAGTTTTATTTTGAGAATCTTTACATAGTTGAGTAGGGCACAGTGTCAAGAGCTACAGGAAAGTGGGTAAGACTATTCTTTCCTCATTATTGCTTTTTTAAAATGTATCTGGGGTAAAGGAGATATAAAGGGAGAAGCCCAACCCAGCCTCCCACCCATCCCGGACCCCCAATGTGGGGCATGCTCGAGGGTCCTCCTGATCAAGCAGTTTTGATAATTCAACAGTTCTGAATTGCTGTCAATCTTGCCATTCCATGCACGATGAACTTGCTGTAGAATCTGCTGGTTGACAGAGTCCACCTTAGAGTCTCCATTTGCCCAGATTTTCATTGCCAACACATGGCTGGGGTAGTTGATTGATTTATTCTGTCCTCCATTCTCTATTGTGGTACCAGGTGTCCTCTGCAAGTTCTGACAGACTGCCATTTCCTCCATGTGCACCTGTCCACTGCTCTTTCTGAACCTTTGAGGAGGCTCAACTTTGACACTTGCACTCCATGGTCAGCCCATGGAACCTGCACTTCTCTTCATGGTTGGGGTTCTGAGTCAAGCAGTTCATTTGGGGAGATGCCCAAAGAAACTTTGTCTGAGATGATCCCAGACCAGATTCTTGTGTGTACTTGCCAGTACAGGGCCTGGCACAATCAATCACCCCAATCAGCTGGTGGGTGCAATTGCTGGGTCATTTCTGTTTCCAGCCCTGTCTTCCACACAAACCAATGGGTGTTGCAGTCCAGCCTGGTTCTGCCTAGCACACACTCAGCCCTCTACCTACACTGCAGAACCCCTCACACAAACCAGTAGGAGCTACAACCTGGTCAGAGCAACCCACAATATCCCCCACCAGGTCTGACCCCTGCCCTGGTTCCTCTGCTTGCCCCAGTCCCACATTTGAGCCACAGAGAATAAGTCTCCTGAGTCAGGGCTCCAAGGCAACCCCAGAATGGGCAGGGGCTCCATCTCTGAGTCTGAGAGGCATCGTGGCACTCCCTGTCCCCTTCTGCTCTCTGTCCCACGAGCAGGTAGTTGGCTCTCCGACTCTGAAGACTCTGCTGCTTGGAGGAAGGGTGTCAGGATGGGTGGTGCTGCCACTATAGGCAGAAGAAGATAGATGTCACCCTCCGTTGCAACTGGACTTTGCCCAGCGCTGGCCAGGGGTGGGCACCCTGGGACTCACCTTTTCACGGTTCCTCCAGGCACCTCTCAAACTCACAAACCATGATGTGTCCAGCCCCCTTAGAGCCAAGGGTTCTGCCTGCTGATGCCTCTTTCTCAGCCATAGGTGTAGTCCGCTCCAAGAAATTCCCAGTCTCCCCTGTTCTCCTCCCCACTAGGCTGAGGCATCTCCGTTATGCCTACTACACCCTGGGCAGAGGATGTGCCATGTCAGAGCCTTCCTGTTCCCTCCTAACATGAATGAGCTCAAGACCATCCCCAGAACAGGAGCCAGTATCCAAGACACCCGTGATTATTGCTCCTGGCACTAGGCCTTTCTCGTGCCCTATGATATGAGATCTAATGACATTTGCCATAGGTTTTACCCTTGAGGAAGCATGATTGGAAGTCTGGTTGCCACAACCTGATGCTCTGACTCTTTAGGAGCAGTGTGTTTTCTCTAGTGCAACCTCACCCTGCCATCCTCCATATTGACCACACTGTCCAGAGACTGCCCCAGCCTGGTCTGGTGCTGTGCTCCTGCAGAACTCCTTCCCCAGCCTGGCTGATTGTGGTTCTGCCCTTGGTCCGCCTTTCCTCTGCTGTGTTCCTCCCCTCGCCTTGCTACATTACCCTCAGTCTGTCACTGTCTCCAGGAAGCCTTCCAGGACCTGTCCAGGTCACAAGGCCATCACTCTGCTTCTTCTGTAGATTCTCCCACCCTGAAGACTGCCAGTCTGAGCAGTGACTAAAGGGGTTCCCTGGAGGCTCTGAATGTTCTCTCACACCAAGAAAACCCCTCACTATGTGGGCATCGGGACCAAGAGTCAGCTGGGATACCCTTCCAGGTTGCCCAGTGCTGCTCATCTAGTGACATCCACCTGGCAGCCACCCAAGAGTGCATGTCCCCCCAGCAATATGACTGTACCTCTTTCTACCACCCAGCAGGTGGGGAGCTCAGAGCCGAGCTGAGCAGGTGAGTGAAGGACACAGCTTAATGCAGAATAACTGACCAGTTACAGACAGGTTCTCCCTCCCAACACATGGACCCACCTGGGGCTACTCAGGGTGCCAGACCTGGTGGGAGATGGAGCAGAGGGAAAGATCCTTCTAGAACCCATCATGACCTAGTTCTTGCAAGAGGTCCAGCCAACAGGGACTCAGGGCAGCAGCATAGGGCTGGGCAGGTGCTGGCCTCATAGGAACAGGGGGTTCACATCCCAGATCTTGAGCCAATAATAGCTGCTGAGACTGACCCAGGCCAGGCAGAGGCCAAGGGGGTGGCATTGGGGGGTCCCATTTCTGCCCCAGCCTCAGTCCTCCTGCAGCACTGTGGGCTGGGTGGAGAGCTAGCATTTTTTTTTTTATTATTACAAAGTCAGATTTACAGAGAGGAAGAGAGACAGAGAGGAAGATCGTCCATCCGATGATTCACTCCCCAAGTGTGTGCAACAGCCGGTGCTGTGCCGATACGGAGCCAGGAGCCAGGGGCCTCCTCCAGGTCTCACACATGGGTGCAGGATCCCAAAGGATTTGGGACATCCTTGACTGCTTTCCCAGGCCACAAGCAGGGAGATGGATGGGAAGTGGAGCTGCCGGGATTAGAACCAGCGCCCATATGGGATCCCGGGGCGTTCAAGGTGAGGACTTTAGCTGCTAGGCCATGCCGCTGGGCCCAAGCTAGCATCCTTTAATCCTCAGAAATATTCCAGGCTGAGTAGCTGTCTCCCCTGCTGCCTCTACAGGACACCCCGTGGCCCCATGTCACTCCATCTAGGAGATGACAAACCCATGGAGGCATAGCCCAGTGTAGCAGGAACAGCAGTGAGGGCATGTCCTGTCAGCTACTGTCAACAACCACAGTTACTCCTTAGGAAGCAGTGATTTCTTGGGGAGAAGGCTGAGGGCAGGGTTGTCCTTCCTGTGGGGTATGAGCTGACAGAGGCATCAGGGGCCACACAGGATAGCTGCTCCATGCTCCTAAGGCACCCACCCACCTGTCCTCTCTCTGCAGCTGTCGATGCTGGGAATACATTTCAGCTGAAGAGCTCTGCAACACCCAGTGCCTGGCTAGCACTCCTCTTTTCTCCCTGGCCTGAAGCCCAAGGCAGGCACTGACCCTGCATGTGGAGAGCCAGGTTGGGGACAGCATCCAAAGCGTGAGCCTCCCAGGGTAGGGGCTGGTGTGTGGGGACACCTGCCTAGTGGGAACCTGGATAAGCTGCAGAGGAATCAGGCACTGAGTCTGAAGAAAGCAGGCCATGAAGGACCCGGCCCACTGACAACAGCCTTTCCTGCCTTGTCTGGCACTGACAGAACTCTACTTCCTGCAGGCAGAAAGGCAGCTAGGAGGGTGTATGGGTGTTCTCACATCAATAGCAGCAATCCAGTTTCAACATAAAAGGAACCAAGAAAGCATCACCTCATGTTACAGCCTGGAAAGAGAGGCCCACTGGCTGATCACCACTCATCACAATCCTCAAGAACCCTGCCTCAGCTGACCCTGGGCCCCCCGCTCCCAGGCTCAGCCCTTGGCCTCAGTGCTGGGTGCCACTTTCTTGGAGACTCCATGCTTCATCAAAGAGTGAGGACTGAAGAGCAGGCTCTGACCCAAGGGGTGGTCCCAGGTGGATCACTTGTCTGGCACTCTGGGCCCAGACCACCACTTTCCAGCCAGTGCCAGGGTCCACTTGGTCCAGTTTGGCCCCCATGGATCTTTGGCTTCATCATTTCCAGGGTGGCTGTTCTTGGTCCCTTCCTGAAGGGTAAGCAGAGAGAGGTCCTCCCTGGAGGAAATGGGGGGCTGTGTGCTTCCAAAATAAGCAAAATAGAGTTCAGGTCCTATCACAACCTCTCAGGACCTGTCCCTCCATCCTGGCACTCTGGAGGCCTGGGTCCTGCTGAGGGCATAGCGGGTTAGGGAGATGAGGCACTCCCCAGAGCCCCAGCACTTGAGGCCAAGGAGAGCTGGATTGCTCCTGCGGGGGGAGAGACACTGATGGGGGCTGATGCCCGAGCACAAGCCTCACAGATAGGCCCATGCCCTGCGTATGCTTTCCCCAAATGCTGCTAGGATTGCTAGGAACCAGGCCCCGGCTGCAATGGCATTGTCACGCTGCAGGCTTGGAGTCTCCCTGCCGCCAAGAGCTCAGCATCTCTCCCTGTATCTCAGACCCAGTGGTCTGCCTGGGAACAGGGGACGTCATCCTCTTTCAGCTTCACATTCTTCCCCAGAATGAGTACCCCCTGCCCCACACACTCAGATCTGTTCTCCCTTCCCGTTCCCTGGTTCTGGGTCCCTCCTGTCCCCCTCCAGTGATCTCAGGGACACACCATGTCTTTGCCATGCTGGGAGAGTCCAGCTTGTGCTGACTTCATGCTCTCAGCCCGATTTCAGCTTGGCCTCCAATTCCTCAGGGAGTCAAGCAGTGTCCCAGTGGCAAACATCCATGATCCCTCCATGAAGCCTGTGGGCCTGAGCAGTCTGGAGGACACACTCAGGCAAGGTGGAACTCCTGCCCTAAGCCCCAGCCTCCTGCAGACCAACTCAGGGTCTGTGTACAGGATCCTCCTGCCAGGCCTGAAGCCATGTGGGCTATCCCAGAGTCCCAGCACTTGAGCTGTGAGGAAAGGCCTGGGTCTGGGGCCCCATGGAGCAATTCTGCTTCCTCCTGCACATGCAGTTCTGCCCAAATGTGGGAGCACTCTCGAGCCCCTGCTACCTTCCAAGGCCCCATCCCTGAGCCTCACTGATTACTAAGTACCAGGCCCTCACCTCTTCGCTGCCCCAATCTCCTGCCCCAGAGCTTCCTCAGGGCACTGCTATGTGCAGGGAACTTCGTCCCATCTGAAATCCCTGCTTCAACAAGTGACACAAGGTTTGTCCTCAAAGTGTCCCAAGATGCCCAGCTGCTGGGCTAGCCAAGACAGAACAAATCTGCAGGAATCCTGAAGGCACAGGAGAGGCAACGAGAAGTGGTCAGGAGCCCTGGCAGGCAGGATAACCTGCACCAGAAGGAAGAAGGCCTGGAAAATGAACCCCTACTGGACTGAATACCTCAATATCCAGGCCCAGCTCCACCATAAACCACAGAGACTGGCAAGACTCCACTCTCTCTAAGCCTTGTACTTGCAACTGTAGACTGAGCTCAGATGTGCTCCTCCTCCCCATACATTACCCCATCTTAGAGGTTGGGGTTCAGGAGAGAGAGTCACTAGCTGTGCTCAGAAGGCCTCTGTGTGCACAGGAAATGGCCAGGCCCAGTTGTTATATGGCCCCTATACCCCATAGCTGCCCCTCACTGCCCACCACCAGCATGCACGTAGCACCAACTGGTGACAGCACCAGGAGGCACATAGAGCCCATGGCCTTGGGCTGTGGTCACCATGAGCTGGTCCTGCTGAGAGTGGGCATCTCTGCAGAAGTCTCTGTAGATGGAGGGCACCGAGACAATCAAATGCATATCCATAACCTGGGGGTGCCACCATCCCATTGCAGATGGGTCCTGATCTAACTCGCTCACCGAAGCACTGAGCACTTAATTCTGGCTTAGTCTGCCAGGGCTCTGGAACACAGCCCAAGTTCTTGTCCATCCCTCAGACCACTCAGCCAGCCACTTCCCCATGTAACAGAGACAGCACCTGATCAACAGCAACCCTCATTGGGACTTAAGAGCCTTCAGGAGACTGGGCCACCTCGTAAGGGAGACTCACCTCAGCTTCCCCAGGTACCTGCAGGAGAAGGGCTATGGCCATGCCATGCAGCTCACAGCCACTTGGTGGACAGGCAGGAGAACAACTCAGGAGGTGAGGTCACAGAGACCATGCCCAGAAAGGCCCACCTGAGTGTGATGTCATGGGCAGTTTTGTGGAGCTGTCTCACATTGCTCCTGTGTGGGCAGCTGGCTGCTCAATGTAGCTGGGACATTGGGCCTCAGCTGATGTGAACAGCCCTGCTAGATTGGCTTCCAGCATTCTGACTTCAAAACCTCCCCGACTCCACCTGCAGGTTTGCCTATCGGTTTCTGGGACGAGGCACATATGTGTTTCAAGGCAATAGCAACCCTGAAAGCATTATCATGGTGCTATTGAAGGGGGGAGGGTGGCCTATGGCCCTGGCATGTCTCCCATACAGCCTGCCTCACCGTATCAGCTGAGCAGCCTTGGCATGATGGGGCATGGCCGCCAAACCTGAGCCCAGACTGGGCCAAGATCACAGGTGTGAGCCCACAGAGCAGCTAGCATAGGAGTGAGAGAAATCTGTGTTCCCCATCTGTGGCATCACCCCCAAAGGACTGCAGGTGGGCATAGGGACATGGGCCTGGAACAGCTGTCATTGAGCTCAAGCGCCACATGCACAGAGGAAATGCATGTCCTCCCTCTGGAATTGCCCTTCACTTACATCTTTCCCTACACCTCACCCTTGCAATCCAGGGAGCTGCCGGGGGCCTGCATTCCTTAGTGGAAACAGGGCAGCAGGCACACCCCAGTAAAGTTCTAGAAGTTCTCCCTTCTTCTTTCGACCCTGTTAGTGAGCCACACAGCATTTACATGCTGGGCGCAGAGACAGAAAGCGTCTTCTCAGGCAAAGAGCACGTAGACTTGTACACACACACAGGCACATGCTGTCATACATACCCATGTGCACATATGGACTCTTAGTCATACATATACTCTTCATACACATGCATGCTCTCACACAGTCATACAGACACATATGTTCTCACCATCAAACAAGTTCTCAGTGAAACACTCTTGCACAAACTTCATTCAAAACAGATTCATGTGTACACACATTCTCACATTCACAAACTCATAAATATTGTTATTCACATAGTATTAAACTCAAACTCAATCCATGAAAAAACACAGATTCAAAATCCTGCACACCCTCACATACTATGACATACACAAAGCAAGGGTACAGTCCAGGGACAATTTAACAGCCAAAACAATGTTGTACTCCATAGAGCATGGAGAGTCAGACAGCCAGAGAAACAGCATACTCTCTAGAGCATGGAGACTTTACAGCAGAAAAAAAGGTGTACTTCCTAGGTAGGGAGACTCTGACAGCCAGTGTAATGTAATTCCTAGAGCTAGGAGAGATTCACAGCTGAGGCAACAGTGCACTGCAACAGGTATTCTGAATAATATTCTATTAATCACTCATACATATGTTTGCTCTGCTATGAGCCTTTATGCACAAAAACATTGTTGCAAGAAATCTATTTAAAATTTATTTCGTGTGAATGGTGATGCATGTTAGAAATCAATTCCAAATTGAGCACAATGAAGTTAGTTACAGGCCCCAAAACAAGGTCTTTAAGCCACAGTTAATTTTATTAATTCATATTTTTTTCAGTTCCAAATTCATTTTCTCCCAAGTATTTCTTCAGCATTCTCAATTTTGGTTGAAAAAACTGTATTTCCCTACCTGATCTGGAACATTTTTTTAAAAAAAGACTTGAAAATGAAGGCAAGCACAAATTCAGAATTCTAAATCTCTATTCCAGTTATACGTACATGTAGATTATCTGCTTATACAACATGTAGTTTTGGTATTGTCACAGATACAATTAGATAATAACTGTTTGGTCAAGCATATCTCAATAGACAAACTTTATAACTGTCAACAGATATATTGAGCATCCAAGTTGGAATGTTTTGCAGGCTCCCCTGGGGTACTTGCGTGTCTCTCTCGAGGCCCAGAGCCTGGCGCTCCCTGGCCCCGTGGCACTTGCCCATTGGCGCCATCCCATTCACCCTTGCGCACATAGAAAAGCACGTAGGCACTTTGCTTCAAGGCCAAAGTCAGGCCACAGGCAGTGACCTTCGCGTCATCCATCTGATACCAGCGGCCGTTGCCAGCTTTCACGTAGCACAGGTAATGCCCTCTGTCACAACGCAAGCCCACGTGCACAAGGACAGCATAGAGCCTGTACTCCAGCGGCCCCCCATTCTGCCGAGACAGGTAAGGCCTCATGTCCAAGCAGTCAGGATAGTGCACGGGCTTCGCCATCTTGTCACGCGTGAAGTCAGAAAAGCGTTTCAAGACCAAGATGAGCACATCCCCACACGTGTGCAAGGTGAGTGTGCGGGAGGCAGGCGTCTTCTTGAGGCAGGCAGCACAATCATAGGCGTTGTCCCCGTCCAGCTCTTCCGGGCTCACCAAATGCCGCAAGGCTTCCTGCACATCCTTGGCGGCCTGGATATCCAGCACAATGTCCAGGTATGGGTCCCATGTGTCTGAAGTGCCTCGGCACTGGAGACATGTGACTCGAGACCTCCAGCGGCCTCCAGCTAGCTGATGGCTTAGAGGCTGGTCCTCAGTGGGCCCCACCTCGCAGTTGAGGCCAGGCAGACCTGCTGCCCTGAGGGCATCGAGCGCGAACATCAGAAACTCGTGGGCATCTTCTTGGCGGTTTCTGTGAAAGCCAGCAGCCAATGCCTGACAGGGCTGGATCACGTGGCCGGGACTGTGTAGGGCCCAAGTAAAGTGACTTTCCAGAGCACAGAGCGTGCAGAGCTCTGAACGACGCTGGCACGTGCGGGAGTGCTCCTGCGACAGCAGATAGTTGGCGAGTGGCGGGGTGTATGTCAGACACTGGAGGGCTGCATTCATGTAGCAGGCGTTCCCCAGGTTCTGCAGACCAGCCCCGATGCCGTAAGGTTCCATCCAGCTCAGAGAAGCTTGCCCTCCGGCAGCCAGCTCTGTTTGCCCTGCAGCCAAATCCTCGTCCAGCTGGGGCTCGTTCTGTGGCCGGGCTGACGATTTCCCTGGCACATACAAAGCCCCTTCTGCATTCCGCTGAGAACCTCTGTATCTGCCAAGGACCTTGAAATGAGACTCACCCCCCGAGGGCATTGAAGCAGCCTTCAGCACTACTCCAGGGGCCGTGGTCCCGAGACTTGTGCGCTGGCGTTCCACTCTCTGCAACCTTGCTCAGGTCAGGGACGGATGCTCAGGTCTCCCTCCACTCACCACCCTTATATAGCCTACACGACCTGCGCACCCGCCCCCCACCGGCCAGCTCCACCAATCAGCTTCAAGTCCGGAAATGGTCAGAGGGCTGAGGGTGGGGCAGCCTCCCTCATGGCTTCTCACATCACCTGCTCTTCTCCACAGCACTGGGAGGCGATGGACTTAGCATCATCACCTCGCTCTCTGGCCACATTGCAACCCACGTGGGATGATGGCATGATTGATGCCAGAGATTTCACAAACAACAACAACTAAGTGTGATGGAACGCTTGGATGTCCTGCAGCTTTGGTGAAAGTACAACTTCATGTCAAAGTGTGTGTGTGTTTGCTTGTGTGTGTGCGTGTGTGCAAGAGAAAGTGAGGGTTTGGAGACATGTATATGGGGGGAGGGGAGACTGGTTCCGTTTCAATCCCACCAGCAGAGCTTAAAATCCCCTCACGCTGAAAACACTCTTCATAGGATTTGAGGCCACACCCTCTGTCTTGCATGGCCGGCTACCCACACAGGTGCCTGTCTATGCTCGGGCTGATCCTCTTTCCGGCCAGCTCCCTGCTTGTGGCCAGGGAATGCAGTAAAGCATGGCCCAAAGACTCGGCTCCCCGCCGCCAACGAAGACACCCAGAAGAAGCTACGGGCTCGGCCGTCGGGGCCTGCCTCTGCGCTTCAGCTTGTGATGGGAATGGGCGAGAGAACCAGTGTACCTGAGAGACTCAGTGTCTCCATTCTTCTCTCTGTCTCTCTCTCTCCCCTTTCTCTCATTTCTGACTCTCTTTCTGTCTCTCGGAGAAATGGTGAATCCATCCATCCATCCATCCATCCATCCATCCATCCTTCCTTCCACCTATCAAAGCATCGATCAATCGCTCGATCAGTGATCACAGTGAACTCCTAATTATCACTCTGACTTAGAAGACAAGGCTTGGTTTCCTTTTTCAATATGAATTTATTGATTCATTGACGCATTGATGAAGGCCCAAATCCCCTGCCCCACTGAGTTCCCCTCATCCCACTCACAACTTGTCATCTTGGGTTCCCCAAGGCCTAGGTGCACGGGGAGCCCTTGTTTCCAAAGACAAGAGCTGGCTGAGGATTCCCTATAGACTCTCAGCTCCATCTGGCTTTCCGTGATGGAGCCATGGGGCTCGCTGCCTGTATGCCCCACAACGTGTTTGCGATGCCCTTTCCAGACCAAGTAGGTCCAGCCAATGTTGCGTGTGTGCATGTGTGTGTGCCTGAGTGTGTGTGTGTGCGTGTTCTATCCACTGATTCATCAGTAAACATACGCATGAACCAAGAAAGATAGTGTCTCTCCTTGTTGATGCACGCATGAAAAGTATGTCCTTTATTGAGGGATGAGATCGCCGCCCGCAATCTCCTTGCAGGTGCTGGCCCACCCCCGCGGATGTGCACTCCCCTACCACCAAGCAAGGCTCGGCAAAGGCTCCCGCCAGGAGGGAAGCGACTAGAATTGTAGGAGCGGCCTCTTTGCGTGTTTGTTCTTCCTCTTGGGAGCTCTGGCTCTGCCTCTGCTTGCCAGCCCGGGGAGCTGGCTGGCATTCTCGGGCAGCTGATGCGTTGGCGTGCCAGCTGAGCTGCGCTGCCAGGAGCGTTCCTGTGGTGCGGGATGGCTCGTCGGCTGCACGCTGGATCGTGCCTGATGAATCAGGACTGCAGTGCTTGGCAGGCCGGGCTCCACTCGCCTGAGGTTGAAGGAGCCCTTGGGCCGCTGCTGCTCTTGCAGGGATTTCCACTCATCTAAGCTGAGTTCCTGCGTTCTCCACTCCAAGTGCTGCCAGTCTTCTTCCGCTTCCAGGTTGGAATGTTTTGCAGGCTCCCCTGGGGTACTTGCGTGTCTCTCTCGAGGCCCAGAGCCTGGCGCTCCCTGGCCCCGTGGCACTTGCCCATTGGCGCCATCCCATTCACCCTTGCGCACATAGAAAAGCACGTAGGCACTTTGCTTCAAGGCCAAAGTCAGGCCACAGGCAGTGACCTTCGCGTCATCCATCTGATACCAGCGGCCGTTGCCAGCTTTCACGTAGCACAGGTAATGCCCTCTGTCACGACGCAAGCCCACGTGCACAAGGACAGCATAGAGCCTGTACTCCAGCGGCCCCCCATTCTGCCGAGACAGGTAAGGCCTCATGTCCAAGCAGTCAGGATAGTGCACGGGCTTCGCCATCTTGTCACGCGTGAAGTCAGAAAAGCGTTTCAAGACCAAGATGAGCACATCCCCACACGTGTGCAAGGTGAGTGTGCGGGAGGCAGGCGTCTTCTTGAGGCAGGCAGCACAATCATAGGCGTTGTCCCCGTCCAGCTCTTCCGGGCTCACCAAATGCCGCAAGGCTTCCTGCACATCCTTGGCGGCCTGGATATCCAGCACAATGTCCAGGTATGGGTCCCATGTGTCTGAAGTGCCTCGGCACTGGAGACATGTGACTCGAGACCTCCAGCGGCCTCCAGCTAGCTGATGGCTTAGAGGCTGGTCCTCAGTGGGCCCCACCTCGCAGTTGAGGCCAGGCAGACCTGCTGCCCTGAGGGCATCGAGCGCGAACATCAGAAACTCGTGGGCATCTTCTTGGCGGTTTCTGTGAAAGCCAGCAGCCAATGCCTGACAGGGCTGGATCACGTGGCCGGGACTGTGTAGGGCCCAAGTAAAGTGACTTTCCAGAGCACAGAGCGTGCAGAGCTCTGAACGACGCTGGCACGTGCGGGAGTGCTCCTGCGACAGCAGATAGTTGGCGAGTGGCGGGGTGTATGTCAGACACTGGAGGGCTGCATTCATGTAGCAGGCGTTCCCCAGGTTCTGCAGACCAGCCCCGATGCCGTAAGGTTCCATCCAGCTCAGAGAAGCTTGCCCTCCGGCAGCCAGCTCTGTTTGCCCTGCAGCCAAATCCTCGTCCAGCTGGGGCTCGTTCTGTGGCCGGGCTGACGATTTCCCTGGCACATACAAAGCCCCTTCTGCATTCCGCTGAGAACCTCTGTATCTGCCAAGGACCTTGAAATGAGACTCACCCCCCGAGGGCATTGAAGCAGCCTTCAGCACTACTCCAGGGGCCGTGGTCCCGAGACTTGTGCGCTGGCGTTCCGCTCTCTGCAACCTTGCTCAGGTCAGGGACGGATGCTCAGGTCTCCCTCCACTCACCACCCTTATATAGCCTACACGACCTGCGCACCCGCCCCCCACCGGCCAGCTCCACCAATCAGCTTCAAGTCCGGAAATGGTCAGAGGGCTGAGGGTGGGGCAGCCTCCCTCATGGCTTCTCACATCACCTGCTCTTCTCCACAGCACTGGGAGGCGATGGACTTAGCATCATCACCTCGCTCTCTGGCCACATTGCAACCCACGTGGGATGATGGCATGATTGATGCCAGAGATTTCACAAACAACAACAACTAAGTGTGATGGAACGCTTGGATGTCCTGCAGCTTTGGTGAAAGTACAACTTCATGTCAAAGTGTGTGTGTGTTTGCTTGTGTGTGTGCGTGTGTGCAAGAGAAAGTGAGGGTTTGGAGACATGTATATGGGGGGAGGGGAGACTGGTTCCGTTTCAATCCCACCAGCAGAGCTTAAAATCCCCTCACGCTGAAAACACTCTTCATAGGATTTGAGGCCACACCCTCTGTCTTGCATGGCCGGCTACCCACACAGGTGCCTGTCTATGCTCTGGCTGATCCTCTTTCCGGCCAGCTCCCTGCTTGTGGCCAGGGAATGCAGTAAAGCATGGCCCAAAGACTCGGCTCCCCGCCGCCAACGAAGACACCCAGAAGAAGCTACGGGCTCGGCCGTCGGGGCCTGCCTCTGCGCTTCAGCTTGTGATGGGAATGGGCGAGAGAACCAGTGTACCTGAGAGACTCAGTGTCTCCATTCTTCTCTCTGTCTCTCTCTCTCCCCTTTCTCTCATTTCTGACTCTCTTTCTGTCTCTCGGAGAAATGGTGAATCCATCCATCCATCCATCCATCCATCCATCCATCCTTCCTTCCACCTATCAAAGCATCGATCAATCGCTCGATCAGTGATCACAGTGAACTCCTAATTATCACTCTGACTTAGAAGACAAGGCTTGGTTTCCTTTTTCAATATGAATTTATTGATTCATTGACGCATTGATGAAGGCCCAAATCCCCTGCCCCACTGAGTTCCCCTCATCCCACTCACAACTTGTCATCTTGGGTTCCCCAAGGCCTAGGTGCACGGGGAGCCCTTGTTTCCAAAGACAAGAGCTGGCTGAGGATTCCCTATAGACTCTCAGCTCCATCTGGCTTTCCGTGATGGAGCCATGGGGCTCGCTGCCTGTATGCCCCACAATGTGTTTGCGATGCCCTTTCCAGACCAAGTAGGTCCAGCCAATGTTGCGTGTGTGCATGTGTGTGTGCCTGAGTGTGTGTGTGTGCGTGTTCTATCCACTGATTCATCAGTAAACATACGCATGAACCAAGAAAGATAGTGTCTCTCCTTGTTGATGCACGCATGAAAAGTATGTCCTTTATTGAGGGATGAGATCGCCGCCCGCAATCTCCTTGCAGGTGCTGGCCCACCCCCGCGGATGTGCACTCCCCTACCACCAAGCAAGGCTCGGCAAAGGCTCCCGCCAGGAGGGAAGCGACTAGAATTGTAGGAGCGGCCTCTTTGCGTGTTTGTTCTTCCTCTTGGGAGCTCTGGCTCTGCCTCTGCTTGCCAGCCCGGGGAGCTGGCTGGCATTCTCGGGCAGCTGATGCGTTGGCGTGCCAGCTGAGCTGCGCTGCCAGGAGCGTTCCTGTGGTGCGGGATGGCTCGTCGGCTGCACGCTGGATTGTGCCTGATGAATCAGGACTGCAGTGCTTGGCAGGCCGGGCTCCACTCGCCTGAGGTTGAAGGAGCCCTTGGGCCGCTGCTGCTCTTGCAGGGATTTCCACTCATCTAAGCTGAGTTCCTGCGTTCTCCACTCCAAGTGCTGCCAGTCTTCTTCCGCTTCCAGGTTGGAATGTTTTGCAGGCTCCCCTGGGGTACTTGCGTGTCTCTCTCGAGGCCCAGAGCCTGGCGCTCCCTGGCCCCGTGGCACTTGCCCATTGGCGCCATCCCATTCACCCTTGCGCACATAGAAAAGCACGTAGGCACTTTGCTTCAAGGCCAAAGTCAGGCCACAGGCAGTGACCTTCGCGTCATCCATCTGATACCAGCGGCCGTTGCCAGCTTTCACGTAGCACAGGTAATGCCCTCTGTCACGACGCAAGCCCACGTGCACAAGGACAGCATAGAGCCTGTACTCCAGCGGCCCCCCATTCTGCCGAGACAGGTAAGGCCTCATGTCCAAGCAGTCAGGATAGTGCACGGGCTTCGCCATCTTGTCACGCGTGAAGTCAGAAAAGCGTTTCAAGACCAAGATGAGCACATCCCCACACGTGTGCAAGGTGAGTGTGCGGGAGGCAGGCGTCTTCTTGAGGCAGGCAGCACAATCATAGGCGTTGTCCCCGTCCAGCTCTTCCGGGCTCACCAAATGCCGCAAGGCTTCCTGCACATCCTTGGCGGCCTGGATATCCAGCACAATGTCCAGGTATGGGTCCCATGTGTCTGAAGTGCCTCGGCACTGGAGACATGTGACTCGAGACCTCCAGCGGCCTCCAGCTAGCTGATGGCTTAGAGGCTGGTCCTCAGTGGGCCCCACCTCGCAGTTGAGGCCAGGCAGACCTGCTGCCCTGAGGGCATCGAGCGCGAACATCAGAAACTCGTGGGCATCTTCTTGGCGGTTTCTGTGAAAGCCAGCAGCCAATGCCTGACAGGGCTGGATCACGTGGCCGGGACTGTGTAGGGCCCAAGTAAAGTGACTTTCCAGAGCACAGAGCGTGCAGAGCTCTGAACGACGCTGGCACGTGCGGGAGTGCTCCTGCGACAGCAGATAGTTGGCGAGTGGCGGGGTGTATGTCAGACACTGGAGGGCTGCATTCATGTAGCAGGCGTTCCCCAGGTTCTGCAGACCAGCCCCGATGCCGTAAGGTTCCATCCAGCTCAGAGAAGCTTGCCCTCCGGCAGCCAGCTCTGTTTGCCCTGCAGCCAAATCCTCGTCCAGCTGGGGCTCGTTCTGTGGCCGGGCTGACGATTTCCCTGGCACATACAAAGCCCCTTCTGCATTCCGCTGAGAACCTCTGTATCTGCCAAGGACCTTGAAATGAGACTCACCCCCCGAGGGCATTGAAGCAGCCTTCAGCACTACTCCAGGGGCCGTGGTCCCGAGACTTGTGCGCTGGCGTTCCGCTCTCTGCAACCTTGCTCAGGTCAGGGACGGATGCTCAGGTCTCCCTCCACTCACCACCCTTATATAGCCTACACGACCTGCGCACCCGCCCCCCACCGGCCAGCTCCACCAATCAGCTTCAAGTCCGGAAATGGTCAGAGGGCTGAGGGTGGGGCAGCCTCCCTCATGGCTTCTCACATCACCTGCTCTTCTCCACAGCACTGGGAGGCGATGGACTTAGCATCATCACCTCGCTCTCTGGCCACATTGCAACCCACGTGGGATGATGGCATGATTGATGCCAGAGATTTCACAAACAACAACAACTAAGTGTGATGGAACGCTTGGATGTCCTGCAGCTTTGGTGAAAGTACAACTTCATGTCAAAGTGTGTGTGTGTTTGCTTGTGTGTGTGCGTGTGTGCAAGAGAAAGTGAGGGTTTGGAGACATGTATATGGGGGGAGGGGAGACTGGTTCCGTTTCAATCCCACCAGCAGAGCTTAAAATCCCCTCACGCTGAAAACACTCTTCATAGGATTTGAGGCCACACCCTCTGTCTTGCATGGCCGGCTACCCACACAGGTGCCTGTCTATGCTCGGGCTGATCCTCTTTCCGGCCAGCTCCCTGCTTGTGGCCAGGGAATGCAGTAAAGCATGGCCCAAAGACTCGGCTCCCCGCCGCCAACGAAGACACCCAGAAGAAGCTACGGGCTCGGCCGTCGGGGCCTGCCTCTGCGCTTCAGCTTGTGATGGGAATGGGCGAGAGAACCAGTGTACCTGAGAGACTCAGTGTCTCCATTCTTCTCTCTGTCTCTCTCTCTCCCCTTTCTCTCATTTCTGACTCTCTTTCTGTCTCTCGGAGAAATGGTGAATCCATCCATCCATCCATCCATCCATCCATCCATCCTTCCTTCCACCTATCAAAGCATCGATCAATCGCTCGATCAGTGATCACAGTGAACTCCTAATTATCACTCTGACTTAGAAGACAAGGCTTGGTTTCCTTTTTCAATATGAATTTATTGATTCATTGACGCATTGATGAAGGCCCAAATCCCCTGCCCCACTGAGTTCCCCTCATCCCACTCACAACTTGTCATCTTGGGTTCCCCAAGGCCTAGGTGCACGGGGAGCCCTTGTTTCCAAAGACAAGAGCTGGCTGAGGATTCCCTATAGACTCTCAGCTCCATCTGGCTTTCCGTGATGGAGCCATGGGGCTCGCTGCCTGTATGCCCCACAACGTGTTTGCGATGCCCTTTCCAGACCAAGTAGGTCCAGCCAATGTTGCGTGTGTGCATGTGTGTGTGCCTGAGTGTGTGTGTGTGCGTGTTCTATCCACTGATTCATCAGTAAACATACGCATGAACCAAGAAAGATAGTGTCTCTCCTTGTTGATGCACGCATGAAAAGTATGTCCTTTATTGAGGGATGAGATCGCCGCCCGCAATCTCCTTGCAGGTGCTGGCCCACCCCCGCGGATGTGCACTCCCCTACCACCAAGCAAGGCTCGGCAAAGGCTCCCGCCAGGAGGGAAGCGACTAGAATTGTAGGAGCGGCCTCTTTGCGTGTTTGTTCTTCCTCTTGGGAGCTCTGGCTCTGCCTCTGCTTGCCAGCCCGGGGAGCTGGCTGGCATTCTCGGGCAGCTGATGCGTTGGCGTGCCAGCTGAGCTGCGCTGCCAGGAGCGTTCCTGTGGTGCGGGATGGCTCGTCGGCTGCACGCTGGATCGTGCCTGATGAATCAGGACTGCAGTGCTTGGCAGGCCGGGCTCCACTCGCCTGAGGTTGAAGGAGCCCTTGGGCCGCTGCTGCTCTTGCAGGGATTTCCACTCATCTAAGCTGAGTTCCTGCGTTCTCCACTCCAAGTGCTGCCAGTCTTCTTCCGCTTCCAGGTTGGAATGTTTTGCAGGCTCCCCTGGGGTACTTGCGTGTCTCTCTCGAGGCCCAGAGCCTGGCGCTCCCTGGCCCCGTGGCACTTGCCCATTGGCGCCATCCCATTCACCCTTGCGCACATAGAAAAGCACGTAGGCACTTTGCTTCAAGGCCAAAGTCAGGCCACAGGCAGTGACCTTCGCGTCATCCATCTGATACCAGCGGCCGTTGCCAGCTTTCACGTAGCACAGGTAATGCCCTCTGTCACGACGCAAGCCCACGTGCACAAGGACAGCATAGAGCCTGTACTCCAGCGGCCCCCCATTCTGCCGAGACAGGTAAGGCCTCATGTCCAAGCAGTCAGGATAGTGCACGGGCTTCGCCATCTTGTCACGCGTGAAGTCAGAAAAGCGTTTCAAGACCAAGATGAGCACATCCCCACACGTGTGCAAGGTGAGTGTGCGGGAGGCAGGCGTCTTCTTGAGGCAGGCAGCACAATCATAGGCGTTGTCCCCGTCCAGCTCTTCCGGGCTCACCAAATGCCGCAAGGCTTCCTGCACATCCTTGGCGGCCTGGATATCCAGCACAATGTCCAGGTATGGGTCCCATGTGTCTGAAGTGCCTCGGCACTGGAGACATGTGACTCGAGACCTCCAGCGGCCTCCAGCTAGCTGATGGCTTAGAGGCTGGTCCTCAGTGGGCCCCACCTCGCAGTTGAGGCCAGGCAGACCTGCTGCCCTGAGGGCATCGAGCGCGAACATCAGAAACTCGTGGGCATCTTCTTGGCGGTTTCTGTGAAAGCCAGCAGCCAATGCCTGACAGGGCTGGATCACGTGGCCGGGACTGTGTAGGGCCCAAGTAAAGTGACTTTCCAGAGCACAGAGCGTGCAGAGCTCTGAACGACGCTGGCACGTGCGGGAGTGCTCCTGCGACAGCAGATAGTTGGCGAGTGGCGGGGTGTATGTCAGACACTGGAGGGCTGCATTCATGTAGCAGGCGTTCCCCAGGTTCTGCAGACCAGCCCCGATGCCGTAAGGTTCCATCCAGCTCAGAGAAGCTTGCCCTCCGGCAGCCAGCTCTGTTTGCCCTGCAGCCAAATCCTCGTCCAGCTGGGGCTCGTTCTGTGGCCGGGCTGACGATTTCCCTGGCACATACAAAGCCCCTTCTGCATTCCGCTGAGAACCTCTGTATCTGCCAAGGACCTTGAAATGAGACTCACCCCCCGAGGGCATTGAAGCAGCCTTCAGCACTACTCCAGGGGCCGTGGTCCCGAGACTTGTGCGCTGGCGTTCCGCTCTCTGCAACCTTGCTCAGGTCAGGGACGGATGCTCAGGTCTCCCTCCACTCACCACCCTTATATAGCCTACACGACCTGCGCACCCGCCCCCCACCGGCCAGCTCCACCAATCAGCTTCAAGTCCGGAAATGGTCAGAGGGCTGAGGGTGGGGCAGCCTCCCTCATGGCTTCTCACATCACCTGCTCTTCTCCACAGCACTGGGAGGCGGTGGACTTAGCATCATCACCTCGCTCTCTGGCCACATTGCAACCCACGTGGGATGATGGCATGATTGATGCCAGAGATTTCACAAACAACAACAACTAAGTGTGATGGAACGCTTGGATGTCCTGCAGCTTTGGTGAAAGTACAACTTCATGTCAAAGTGTGTGTGTGTTTGCTTGTGTGTGTGCGTGTGTGCAAGAGAAAGTGAGGGTTTGGAGACATGTATATGGGGGGAGGGGAGACTGGTTCCGTTTCAATCCCACCAGCAGAGCTTAAAATCCCCTCACGCTGAAAACACTCTTCATAGGATTTGAGGCCACACCCTCTGTCTTGCATGGCCGGCTACCCACACAGGTGCCTGTCTATGCTCGGGCTGATCCTCTTTCCGGCCAGCTCCCTGCTTGTGGCCAGGGAATGCAGTAAAGCATGGCCCAAAGACTCGGCTCCCCGCCGCCAACGAAGACACCCAGAAGAAGCTACGGGCTCGGCCGTCGGGGCCTGCCTCTGCGCTTCAGCTTGTGATGGGAATGGGCGAGAGAACCAGTGTACCTGAGAGACTCAGTGTCTCCATTCTTCTCTCTGTCTCTCTCTCTCCCCTTTCTCTCATTTCTGACTCTCTTTCTGTCTCTCGGAGAAATGGTGAATCCATCCATCCATCCATCCATCCATCCATCCTTCCTTCCACCTATCAAAGCATCGATCAATCGCTCGATCAGTGATCACAGTGAACTCCTAATTATCACTCTGACTTAGAAGACAAGGCTTGGTTTCCTTTTTCAATATGAATTTATTGATTCATTGACGCATTGATGAAGGCCCAAATCCCCTGCCCCACTGAGTTCCCCTCATCCCACTCACAACTTGTCATCTTGGGTTCCCCAAGGCCTAGGTGCACGGGGAGCCCTTGTTTCCAAAGACAAGAGCTGGCTGAGGATTCCCTATAGACTCTCAGCTCCATCTGGCTTTCCGTGATGGAGCCATGGGGCTCGCTGCCTGTATGCCCCACAACGTGTTTGCGATGCCCTTTCCAGACCAAGTAGGTCCAGCCAATGTTGCGTGTGTGCATGTGTGTGTGCCTGAGTGTGTGTGTGTGCGTGTTCTATCCACTGATTCATCAGTAAACATACGCATGAACCAAGAAAGATAGTGTCTCTCCTTGTTGATGCACGCATGAAAAGTATGTCCTTTATTGAGGGATGAGATCGCCGCCCGCAATCTCCTTGCAGGTGCTGGCCCACCCCCGCGGATGTGCACTCCCCTACCACCAAGCAAGGCTCGGCAAAGGCTCCCGCCAGGAGGGAAGCGACTAGAATTGTAGGAGCGGCCTCTTTGCGTGTTTGTTCTTCCTCTTGGGAGCTCTGGCTCTGCCTCTGCTTGCCAGCCCGGGGAGCTGGCTGGCATTCTCGGGCAGCTGATGCGTTGGCGTGCCAGCTGAGCTGCGCTGCCAGGAGCGTTCCTGTGGTGCGGGATGGCTCGTCGGCTGCACGCTGGATCGTGCCTGATGAATCAGGACTGCAGTGCTTGGCAGGCCGGGCTCCACTCGCCTGAGGTTGAAGGAGCCCTTGGGCCGCTGCTGCTCTTGCAGGGATTTCCACTCATCTAAGCTGAGTTCCTGCGTTCTCCACTCCAAGTGCTGCCAGTCTTCTTCCGCTTCCAGGTTGGAATGTTTTGCAGGCTCCCCTGGGGTACTTGCGTGTCTCTCTCGAGGCCCAGAGCCTGGCGCTCCCTGGCCCCGTGGCACTTGCCCATTGGCGCCATCCCATTCACCCTTGCGCACATAGAAAAGCACGTAGGCACTTTGCTTCAAGGCCAAAGTCAGGCCACAGGCAGTGACCTTCGCGTCATCCATCTGATACCAGCGGCCGTTGCCAGCTTTCACGTAGCACAGGTAATGCCCTCTGTCACGACGCAAGCCCACGTGCACAAGGACAGCATAGAGCCTGTACTCCAGCGGCCCCCCATTCTGCCGAGACAGGTAAGGCCTCATGTCCAAGCAGTCAGGATAGTGCACGGGCTTCGCCATCTTGTCACGCGTGAAGTCAGAAAAGCGTTTCAAGACCAAGATGAGCACATCCCCACACGTGTGCAAGGTGAGTGTGCGGGAGGCAGGCGTCTTCTTGAGGCAGGCAGCACAATCATAGGCGTTGTCCCCGTCCAGCTCTTCCGGGCTCACCAAATGCCGCAAGGCTTCCTGCACATCCTTGGCGGCCTGGATATCCAGCACAATGTCCAGGTATGGGTCCCATGTGTCTGAAGTGCCTCGGCACTGGAGACATGTGACTCGAGACCTCCAGCGGCCTCCAGCTAGCTGATGGCTTAGAGGCTGGTCCTCAGTGGGCCCCACCTCGCAGTTGAGGCCAGGCAGACCTGCTGCCCTGAGGGCATCGAGCGCGAACATCAGAAACTCGTGGGCATCTTCTTGGCGGTTTCTGTGAAAGCCAGCAGCCAATGCCTGACAGGGCTGGATCACGTGGCCGGGACTGTGTAGGGCCCAAGTAAAGTGACTTTCCAGAGCACAGAGCGTGCAGAGCTCTGAACGACGCTGGCACGTGCGGGAGTGCTCCTGCGACAGCAGATAGTTGGCGAGTGGCGGGGTGTATGTCAGACACTGGAGGGCTGCATTCATGTAGCAGGCGTTCCCCAGGTTCTGCAGACCAGCCCCGATGCCGTAAGGTTCCATCCAGCTCAGAGAAGCTTGCCCTCCGGCAGCCAGCTCTGTTTGCCCTGCAGCCAAATCCTCGTCCAGCTGGGGCTCGTTCTGTGGCCGGGCTGACGATTTCCCTGGCACATACAAAGCCCCTTCTGCATTCCGCTGAGAACCTCTGTATCTGCCAAGGACCTTGAAATGAGACTCACCCCCCGAGGGCATTGAAGCAGCCTTCAGCACTACTCCAGGGGCCGTGGTCCCGAGACTTGTGCGCTGGCGTTCCGCTCTCTGCAACCTTGCTCAGGTCAGGGACGGATGCTCAGGTCTCCCTCCACTCACCACCCTTATATAGCCTACACGACCTGCGCACCCGCCCCCCACCGGCCAGCTCCACCAATCAGCTTCAAGTCCGGAAATGGTCAGAGGGCTGAGGGTGGGGCAGCCTCCCTCATGGCTTCTCACATCACCTGCTCTTCTCCACAGCACTGGGAGGCGATGGACTTAGCATCATCACCTCGCTCTCTGGCCACATTGCAACCCACGTGGGATGATGGCATGATTGATGCCAGAGATTTCACAAACAACAACAACTAAGTGTGATGGAACGCTTGGATGTCCTGCAGCTTTGGTGAAAGTACAACTTCATGTCAAAGTGTGTGTGTGTTTGCTTGTGTGTGTGCGTGTGTGCAAGAGAAAGTGAGGGTTTGGAGACATGTATATGGGGGGAGGGGAGACTGGTTCCGTTTCAATCCCACCAGCAGAGCTTAAAATCCCCTCACGCTGAAAACACTCTTCATAGGATTTGAGGCCACACCCTCTGTCTTGCATGGCCGGCTACCCACACAGGTGCCTGTCTATGCTCGGGCTGATCCTCTTTCCGGCCAGCTCCCTGCTTGTGGCCAGGGAATGCAGTAAAGCATGGCCCAAAGACTCGGCTCCCCGCCGCCAACGAAGACACCCAGAAGAAGCTACGGGCTCGGCCGTCGGGGCCTGCCTCTGCGCTTCAGCTTGTGATGGGAATGGGCGAGAGAACCAGTGTACCTGAGAGACTCAGTGTCTCCATTCTTCTCTCTGTCTCTCTCTCTCCCCTTTCTCTCATTTCTGACTCTCTTTCTGTCTCTCGGAGAAATGGTGAATCCATCCATCCATCCATCCATCCATCCATCCATCCATCCATCCTTCCTTCCTTCCACCTATCAAAGCATCGATCAATCGCTCGATCAGTGATCACAGTGAACTCCTAATTATCACTCTGACTTAGAAGACAAGGCTTGGTTTCCTTTTTCAATATGAATTTATTGATTCATTGACGCATTGATGAAGGCCCAAATCCCCTGCCCCACTGAGTTCCCCTCATCCCACTCACAACTTGTCATCTTGGGTTCCCCAAGGCCTAGGTGCACGGGGAGCCCTTGTTTCCAAAGACAAGAGCTGGCTGAGGATTCCCTATAGACTCTCAGCTCCATCTGGCTTTCCGTGATGGAGCCATGGGGCTCGCTGCCTGTATGCCCCACAACGTGTTTGCGATGCCCTTTCCAGACCAAGTAGGTCCAGCCAATGTTGCGTGTGTGCATGTGTGTGTGCCTGAGTGTGTGTGTGTGCGTGTTCTATCCACTGATTCATCAGTAAACATACGCATGAACCAAGAAAGATAGTGTCTCTCCTTGTTGATGCACGCATGAAAAGTATGTCCTTTATTGAGGGATGAGATCGCCGCCCGCAATCTCCTTGCAGGTGCTGGCCCACCCCCGCGGATGTGCACTCCCCTACCACCAAGCAAGGCTCGGCAAAGGCTCCCGCCAGGAGGGAAGCGACTAGAATTGTAGGAGCGGCCTCTTTGCGTGTTTGTTCTTCCTCTTGGGAGCTCTGGCTCTGCCTCTGCTTGCCAGCCCGGGGAGCTGGCTGGCATTCTCGGGCAGCTGATGCGTTGGCGTGCCAGCTGAGCTGCGCTGCCAGGAGCGTTCCTGTGGTGCGGGATGGCTCGTCGGCTGCACGCTGGATCGTGCCTGATGAATCAGGACTGCAGTGCTTGGCAGGCCGGGCTCCACTCGCCTGAGGTTGAAGGAGCCCTTGGGCCGCTGCTGCTCTTGCAGGGATTTCCACTCATCTAAGCTGAGTTCCTGCGTTCTCCACTCCAAGTGCTGCCAGTCTTCTTCCGCTTCCAGGTTGGAATGTTTTGCAGGCTCCCCTGGGGTACTTGCGTGTCTCTCTCGAGGCCCAGAGCCTGGCGCTCCCTGGCCCCGTGGCACTTGCCCATTGGCGCCATCCCATTCACCCTTGCGCACATAGAAAAGCACGTAGGCACTTTGCTTCAAGGCCAAAGTCAGGCCACAGGCAGTGACCTTCGCGTCATCCATCTGATACCAGCGGCCGTTGCCAGCTTTCACGTAGCACAGGTAATGCCCTCTGTCACGACGCAAGCCCACGTGCACAAGGACAGCATAGAGCCTGTACTCCAGCGGCCCCCCATTCTGCCGAGACAGGTAAGGCCTCATGTCCAAGCAGTCAGGATAGTGCACGGGCTTCGCCATCTTGTCACGCGTGAAGTCAGAAAAGCGTTTCAAGACCAAGATGAGCACATCCCCACACGTGTGCAAGGTGAGTGTGCGGGAGGCAGGCGTCTTCTTGAGGCAGGCAGCACAATCATAGGCGTTGTCCCCGTCCAGCTCTTCCGGGCTCACCAAATGCCGCAAGGCTTCCTGCACATCCTTGGCGGCCTGGATATCCAGCACAATGTCCAGGTATGGGTCCCATGTGTCTGAAGTGCCTCGGCACTGGAGACATGTGACTCGAGACCTCCAGCGGCCTCCAGCTAGCTGATGGCTTAGAGGCTGGTCCTCAGTGGGCCCCACCTCGCAGTTGAGGCCAGGCAGACCTGCTGCCCTGAGGGCATCGAGCGCGAACATCAGAAACTCGTGGGCATCTTCTTGGCGGTTTCTGTGAAAGCCAGCAGCCAATGCCTGACAGGGCTGGATCACGTGGCCGGGACTGTGTAGGGCCCAAGTAAAGTGACTTTCCAGAGCACAGAGCGTGCAGAGCTCTGAACGACGCTGGCACGTGCGGGAGTGCTCCTGCGACAGCAGATAGTTGGCGAGTGGCGGGGTGTATGTCAGACACTGGAGGGCTGCATTCATGTAGCAGGCGTTCCCCAGGTTCTGCAGACCAGCCCCGATGCCGTAAGGTTCCATCCAGCTCAGAGAAGCTTGCCCTCCGGCAGCCAGCTCTGTTTGCCCTGCAGCCAAATCCTCGTCCAGCTGGGGCTCGTTCTGTGGCCGGGCTGACGATTTCCCTGGCACATACAAAGCCCCTTCTGCATTCCGCTGAGAACCTCTGTATCTGCCAAGGACCTTGAAATGAGACTCACCCCCCGAGGGCATTGAAGCAGCCTTCAGCACTACTCCAGGGGCCGTGGTCCCGAGACTTGTGCGCTGGCGTTCCGCTCTCTGCAACCTTGCTCAGGTCAGGGACGGATGCTCAGGTCTCCCTCCACTCACCACCCTTATATAGCCTACACGACCTGCGCACCCGCCCCCCACCGGCCAGCTCCACCAATCAGCTTCAAGTCCGGAAATGGTCAGAGGGCTGAGGGTGGGGCAGCCTCCCTCATGGCTTCTCACATCACCTGCTCTTCTCCACAGCACTGGGAGGCGATGGACTTAGCATCATCACCTCGCTCTCTGGCCACATTGCAACCCACGTGGGATGATGGCATGATTGATGCCAGAGATTTCACAAACAACAACAACTAAGTGTGATGGAACGCTTGGATGTCCTGCAGCTTTGGTGAAAGTACAACTTCATGTCAAAGTGTGTGTGTGTTTGCTTGTGTGTGTGCGTGTGTGCAAGAGAAAGTGAGGGTTTGGAGACATGTATATGGGGGGAGGGGAGACTGGTTCCGTTTCAATCCCACCAGCAGAGCTTAAAATCCCCTCACGCTGAAAACACTCTTCATAGGATTTGAGGCCACACCCTCTGTCTTGCATGGCCGGCTACCCACACAGGTGCCTGTCTATGCTCGGGCTGATCCTCTTTCCGGCCAGCTCCCTGCTTGTGGCCAGGGAATGCAGTAAAGCATGGCCCAAAGACTCGGCTCCCCGCCGCCAACGAAGACACCCAGAAGAAGCTACGGGCTCGGCCGTCGGGGCCTGCCTCTGCGCTTCAGCTTGTGATGGGAATGGGCGAGAGAACCAGTGTACCTGAGAGACTCAGTGTCTCCATTCTTCTCTCTGTCTCTCTCTCTCCCCTTTCTCTCATTTCTGACTCTCTTTCTGTCTCTCGGAGAAATGGTGAATCCATCCATCCATCCATCCATCCATCCATCCATCCATCCATCCTTCCTTCCTTCCACCTATCAAAGCATCGATCAATCGCTCGATCAGTGATCACAGTGAACTCCTAATTATCACTCTGACTTAGAAGACAAGGCTTGGTTTCCTTTTTCAATATGAATTTATTGATTCATTGACGCATTGATGAAGGCCCAAATCCCCTGCCCCACTGAGTTCCCCTCATCCCACTCACAACTTGTCATCTTGGGTTCCCCAAGGCCTAGGTGCACGGGGAGCCCTTGTTTCCAAAGACAAGAGCTGGCTGAGGATTCCCTATAGACTCTCAGCTCCATCTGGCTTTCCGTGATGGAGCCATGGGGCTCGCTGCCTGTATGCCCCACAACGTGTTTGCGATGCCCTTTCCAGACCAAGTAGGTCCAGCCAATGTTGCGTGTGTGCATGTGTGTGTGCCTGAGTGTGTGTGTGTGCGTGTTCTATCCACTGATTCATCAGTAAACATACGCATGAACCAAGAAAGATAGTGTCTCTCCTTGTTGATGCACGCATGAAAAGTATGTCCTTTATTGAGGGATGAGATCGCCGCCCGCAATCTCCTTGCAGGTGCTGGCCCACCCCCGCGGATGTGCACTCCCCTACCACCAAGCAAGGCTCGGCAAAGGCTCCCGCCAGGAGGGAAGCGACTAGAATTGTAGGAGCGGCCTCTTTGCGTGTTTGTTCTTCCTCTTGGGAGCTCTGGCTCTGCCTCTGCTTGCCAGCCCGGGGAGCTGGCTGGCATTCTCGGGCAGCTGATGCGTTGGCGTGCCAGCTGAGCTGCGCTGCCAGGAGCGTTCCTGTGGTGCGGGATGGCTCGTCGGCTGCACGCTGGATCGTGCCTGATGAATCAGGACTGCAGTGCTTGGCAGGCCGGGCTCCACTCGCCTGAGGTTGAAGGAGCCCTTGGGCCGCTGCTGCTCTTGCAGGGATTTCCACTCATCTAAGCTGAGTTCCTGCGTTCTCCACTCCAAGTGCTGCCAGTCTTCTTCCGCTTCCAGGTTGGAATGTTTTGCAGGCTCCCCTGGGGTACTTGCGTGTCTCTCTCGAGGCCCAGAGCCTGGCGCTCCCTGGCCCCGTGGCACTTGCCCATTGGCGCCATCCCATTCACCCTTGCGCACATAGAAAAGCACGTAGGCACTTTGCTTCAAGGCCAAAGTCAGGCCACAGGCAGTGACCTTCGCGTCATCCATCTGATACCAGCGGCCGTTGCCAGCTTTCACGTAGCACAGGTAATGCCCTCTGTCACGACGCAAGCCCACGTGCACAAGGACAGCATAGAGCCTGTACTCCAGCGGCCCCCCATTCTGCCGAGACAGGTAAGGCCTCATGTCCAAGCAGTCAGGATAGTGCACGGGCTTCGCCATCTTGTCACGCGTGAAGTCAGAAAAGCGTTTCAAGACCAAGATGAGCACATCCCCACACGTGTGCAAGGTGAGTGTGCGGGAGGCAGGCGTCTTCTTGAGGCAGGCAGCACAATCATAGGCGTTGTCCCCGTCCAGCTCTTCCGGGCTCACCAAATGCCGCAAGGCTTCCTGCACATCCTTGGCGGCCTGGATATCCAGCACAATGTCCAGGTATGGGTCCCATGTGTCTGAAGTGCCTCGGCACTGGAGACATGTGACTCGAGACCTCCAGCGGCCTCCAGCTAGCTGATGGCTTAGAGGCTGGTCCTCAGTGGGCCCCACCTCGCAGTTGAGGCCAGGCAGACCTGCTGCCCTGAGGGCATCGAGCGCGAACATCAGAAACTCGTGGGCATCTTCTTGGCGGTTTCTGTGAAAGCCAGCAGCCAATGCCTGACAGGGCTGGATCACGTGGCCGGGACTGTGTAGGGCCCAAGTAAAGTGACTTTCCAGAGCACAGAGCGTGCAGAGCTCTGAACGACGCTGGCACGTGCGGGAGTGCTCCTGCGACAGCAGATAGTTGGCGAGTGGCGGGGTGTATGTCAGACACTGGAGGGCTGCATTCATGTAGCAGGCGTTCCCCAGGTTCTGCAGACCAGCCCCGATGCCGTAAGGTTCCATCCAGCTCAGAGAAGCTTGCCCTCCGGCAGCCAGCTCTGTTTGCCCTGCAGCCAAATCCTCGTCCAGCTGGGGCTCGTTCTGTGGCCGGGCTGACGATTTCCCTGGCACATACAAAGCCCCTTCTGCATTCCGCTGAGAACCTCTGTATCTGCCAAGGACCTTGAAATGAGACTCACCCCCCGAGGGCATTGAAGCAGCCTTCAGCACTACTCCAGGGGCCGTGGTCCCGAGACTTGTGCGCTGGCGTTCCGCTCTCTGCAACCTTGCTCAGGTCAGGGACGGATGCTCAGGTCTCCCTCCACTCACCACCCTTATATAGCCTACACGACCTGCGCACCCGCCCCCCACCGGCCAGCTCCACCAATCAGCTTCAAGTCCGGAAATGGTCAGAGGGCTGAGGGTGGGGCAGCCTCCCTCATGGCTTCTCACATCACCTGCTCTTCTCCACAGCACTGGGAGGCGATGGACTTAGCATCATCACCTCGCTCTCTGGCCACATTGCAACCCACGTGGGATGATGGCATGATTGATGCCAGAGATTTCACAAACAACAACAACTAAGTGTGATGGAACGCTTGGATGTCCTGCAGCTTTGGTGAAAGTACAACTTCATGTCAAAGTGTGTGTGTGTTTGCTTGTGTGTGTGCGTGTGTGCAAGAGAAAGTGAGGGTTTGGAGACATGTATATGGGGGGAGGGGAGACTGGTTCCGTTTCAATCCCACCAGCAGAGCTTAAAATCCCCTCACGCTGAAAACACTCTTCATAGGATTTGAGGCCACACCCTCTGTCTTGCATGGCCGGCTACCCACACAGGTGCCTGTCTATGCTCGGGCTGATCCTCTTTCCGGCCAGCTCCCTGCTTGTGGCCAGGGAATGCAGTAAAGCATGGCCCAAAGACTCGGCTCCCCGCCGCCAACGAAGACACCCAGAAGAAGCTACGGGCTCGGCCGTCGGGGCCTGCCTCTGCGCTTCAGCTTGTGATGGGAATGGGCGAGAGAACCAGTGTACCTGAGAGACTCAGTGTCTCCATTCTTCTCTCTGTCTCTCTCTCTCCCCTTTCTCTCATTTCTGACTCTCTTTCTGTCTCTCGGAGAAATGGTGAATCCATCCATCCATCCATCCATCCATCCATCCATCCATCCTTCCTTCCTTCCACCTATCAAAGCATCGATCAATCGCTCGATCAGTGATCACAGTGAACTCCTAATTATCACTCTGACTTAGAAGACAAGGCTTGGTTTCCTTTTTCAATATGAATTTATTGATTCATTGACGCATTGATGAAGGCCCAAATCCCCTGCCCCACTGAGTTCCCCTCATCCCACTCACAACTTGTCATCTTGGGTTCCCCAAGGCCTAGGTGCACGGGGAGCCCTTGTTTCCAAAGACAAGAGCTGGCTGAGGATTCCCTATAGACTCTCAGCTCCATCTGGCTTTCCGTGATGGAGCCATGGGGCTCGCTGCCTGTATGCCCCACAACGTGTTTGCGATGCCCTTTCCAGACCAAGTAGGTCCAGCCAATGTTGCGTGTGTGCATGTGTGTGTGCCTGAGTGTGTGTGTGTGCGTGTTCTATCCACTGATTCATCAGTAAACATACGCATGAACCAAGAAAGATAGTGTCTCTCCTTGTTGATGCACGCATGAAAAGTATGTCCTTTATTGAGGGATGAGATCGCCGCCCGCAATCTCCTTGCAGGTGCTGGCCCACCCCCGCGGATGTGCACTCCCCTACCACCAAGCAAGGCTCGGCAAAGGCTCCCGCCAGGAGGGAAGCGACTAGAATTGTAGGAGCGGCCTCTTTGCGTGTTTGTTCTTCCTCTTGGGAGCTCTGGCTCTGCCTCTGCTTGCCAGCCCGGGGAGCTGGCTGGCATTCTCGGGCAGCTGATGCGTTGGCGTGCCAGCTGAGCTGCGCTGCCAGGAGCGTTCCTGTGGTGCGGGATGGCTCGTCGGCTGCACGCTGGATCGTGCCTGATGAATCAGGACTGCAGTGCTTGGCAGGCCGGGCTCCACTCGCCTGAGGTTGAAGGAGCCCTTGGGCCGCTGCTGCTCTTGCAGGGATTTCCACTCATCTAAGCTGAGTTCCTGCGTTCTCCACTCCAAGTGCTGCCAGTCTTCTTCCGCTTCCAGGTTGGAATGTTTTGCAGGCTCCCCTGGGGTACTTGCGTGTCTCTCTCGAGGCCCAGAGCCTGGCGCTCCCTGGCCCCGTGGCACTTGCCCATTGGCGCCATCCCATTCACCCTTGCGCACATAGAAAAGCACGTAGGCACTTTGCTTCAAGGCCAAAGTCAGGCCACAGGCAGTGACCTTCGCGTCATCCATCTGATACCAGCGGCCGTTGCCAGCTTTCACGTAGCACAGGTAATGCCCTCTGTCACGACGCAAGCCCACGTGCACAAGGACAGCATAGAGCCTGTACTCCAGCGGCCCCCCATTCTGCCGAGACAGGTAAGGCCTCATGTCCAAGCAGTCAGGATAGTGCACGGGCTTCGCCATCTTGTCACGCGTGAAGTCAGAAAAGCGTTTCAAGACCAAGATGAGCACATCCCCACACGTGTGCAAGGTGAGTGTGCGGGAGGCAGGCGTCTTCTTGAGGCAGGCAGCACAATCATAGGCGTTGTCCCCGTCCAGCTCTTCCGGGCTCACCAAATGCCGCAAGGCTTCCTGCACATCCTTGGCGGCCTGGATATCCAGCACAATGTCCAGGTATGGGTCCCATGTGTCTGAAGTGCCTCGGCACTGGAGACATGTGACTCGAGACCTCCAGCGGCCTCCAGCTAGCTGATGGCTTAGAGGCTGGTCCTCAGTGGGCCCCACCTCGCAGTTGAGGCCAGGCAGACCTGCTGCCCTGAGGGCATCGAGCGCGAACATCAGAAACTCGTGGGCATCTTCTTGGCGGTTTCTGTGAAAGCCAGCAACCAATGCCTGACAGGGCTGGATCACGTGGCCGGGACTGTGTAGGGCCCAAGTAAAGTGACTTTCCAGAGCACAGAGCGTGCAGAGCTCTGAACGACGCTGGCACGTGCGGGAGTGCTCCTGCGACAGCAGATAGTTGGCGAGTGGCGGGGTGTATGTCAGACACTGGAGGGCTGCATTCATGTAGCAGGCGTTCCCCAGGTTCTGCAGACCAGCCCCGATGCCGTAAGGTTCCATCCAGCTCAGAGAAGCTTGCCCTCCGGCAGCCAGCTCTGTTTGCCCTGCAGCCAAATCCTCGTCCAGCTGGGGCTCGTTCTGTGGCCGGGCTGACGATTTCCCTGGCACATACAAAGCCCCTTCTGCATTCCGCTGAGAACCTCTGTATCTGCCAAGGACCTTGAAATGAGACTCACCCCCCGAGGGCATTGAAGCAGCCTTCAGCACTACTCCAGGGGCCGTGGTCCCGAGACTTGTGCGCTGGCGTTCCGCTCTCTGCAACCTTGCTCAGGTCAGGGACGGATGCTCAGGTCTCCCTCCACTCACCACCCTTATATAGCCTACACGACCTGCGCACCCGCCCCCCACCGGCCAGCTCCACCAATCAGCTTCAAGTCCGGAAATGGTCAGAGGGCTGAGGGTGGGGCAGCCTCCCTCATGGCTTCTCACATCACCTGCTCTTCTCCACAGCACTGGGAGGCGATGGACTTAGCATCATCACCTCGCTCTCTGGCCACATTGCAACCCACGTGGGATGATGGCATGATTGATGCCAGAGATTTCACAAACAACAACAACTAAGTGTGATGGAACGCTTGGATGTCCTGCAGCTTTGGTGAAAGTACAACTTCATGTCAAAGTGTGTGTGTGTTTGCTTGTGTGTGTGCGTGTGTGCAAGAGAAAGTGAGGGTTTGGAGACATGTATATGGGGGGAGGGGAGACTGGTTCCGTTTCAATCCCACCAGCAGAGCTTAAAATCCCCTCACGCTGAAAACACTCTTCATAGGATTTGAGGCCACACCCTCTGTCTTGCATGGCCGGCTACCCACACAGGTGCCTGTCTATGCTCGGGCTGATCCTCTTTCCGGCCAGCTCCCTGCTTGTGGCCAGGGAATGCAGTAAAGCATGGCCCAAAGACTCGGCTCCCCGCCGCCAACGAAGACACCCAGAAGAAGCTACGGGCTCGGCCGTCGGGGCCTGCCTCTGCGCTTCAGCTTGTGATGGGAATGGGCGAGAGAACCAGTGTACCTGAGAGACTCAGTGTCTCCATTCTTCTCTCTGTCTCTCTCTCTCCCCTTTCTCTCATTTCTGACTCTCTTTCTGTCTCTCGGAGAAATGGTGAATCCATCCATCCATCCATCCATCCATCCATCCATCCATCCTTCCTTCCTTCCACCTATCAAAGCATCGATCAATCGCTCGATCAGTGATCACAGTGAACTCCTAATTATCACTCTGACTTAGAAGACAAGGCTTGGTTTCCTTTTTCAATATGAATTTATTGATTCATTGACGCATTGATGAAGGCCCAAATCCCCTGCCCCACTGAGTTCCCCTCATCCCACTCACAACTTGTCATCTTGGGTTCCCCAAGGCCTAGGTGCACGGGGAGCCCTTGTTTCCAAAGACAAGAGCTGGCTGAGGATTCCCTATAGACTCTCAGCTCCATCTGGCTTTCCGTGATGGAGCCATGGGGCTCGCTGCCTGTATGCCCCACAACGTGTTTGCGATGCCCTTTCCAGACCAAGTAGGTCCAGCCAATGTTGCGTGTGTGCATGTGTGTGTGCCTGAGTGTGTGTGTGTGCGTGTTCTATCCACTGATTCATCAGTAAACATACGCATGAACCAAGAAAGATAGTGTCTCTCCTTGTTGATGCACGCATGAAAAGTATGTCCTTTATTGAGGGATGAGATCGCCGCCCGCAATCTCCTTGCAGGTGCTGGCCCACCCCCGCGGATGTGCACTCCCCTACCACCAAGCAAGGCTCGGCAAAGGCTCCCGCCAGGAGGGAAGCGACTAGAATTGTAGGAGCGGCCTCTTTGCGTGTTTGTTCTTCCTCTTGGGAGCTCTGGCTCTGCCTCTGCTTGCCAGCCCGGGGAGCTGGCTGGCATTCTCGGGCAGCTGATGCGTTGGCGTGCCAGCTGAGCTGCGCTGCCAGGAGCGTTCCTGTGGTGCGGGATGGCTCGTCGGCTGCACGCTGGATCGTGCCTGATGAATCAGGACTGCAGTGCTTGGCAGGCCGGGCTCCACTCGCCTGAGGTTGAAGGAGCCCTTGGGCCGCTGCTGCTCTTGCAGGGATTTCCACTCATCTAAGCTGAGTTCCTGCGTTCTCCACTCCAAGTGCTGCCAGTCTTCTTCCGCTTCCAGGTTGGAATGTTTTGCAGGCTCCCCTGGGGTACTTGCGTGTCTCTCTCGAGGCCCAGAGCCTGGCGCTCCCTGGCCCCGTGGCACTTGCCCATTGGCGCCATCCCATTCACCCTTGCGCACATAGAAAAGCACGTAGGCACTTTGCTTCAAGGCCAAAGTCAGGCCACAGGCAGTGACCTTCGCGTCATCCATCTGATACCAGCGGCCGTTGCCAGCTTTCACGTAGCACAGGTAATGCCCTCTGTCACGACGCAAGCCCACGTGCACAAGGACAGCATAGAGCCTGTACTCCAGCGGCCCCCCATTCTGCCGAGACAGGTAAGGCCTCATGTCCAAGCAGTCAGGATAGTGCACGGGCTTCGCCATCTTGTCACGCGTGAAGTCAGAAAAGCGTTTCAAGACCAAGATGAGCACATCCCCACACGTGTGCAAGGTGAGTGTGCGGGAGGCAGGCGTCTTCTTGAGGCAGGCAGCACAATCATAGGCGTTGTCCCCGTCCAGCTCTTCCGGGCTCACCAAATGCCGCAAGGCTTCCTGCACATCCTTGGCGGCCTGGATATCCAGCACAATGTCCAGGTATGGGTCCCATGTGTCTGAAGTGCCTCGGCACTGGAGACATGTGACTCGAGACCTCCAGCGGCCTCCAGCTAGCTGATGGCTTAGAGGCTGGTCCTCAGTGGGCCCCACCTCGCAGTTGAGGCCAGGCAGACCTGCTGCCCTGAGGGCATCGAGCGCGAACATCAGAAACTCGTGGGCATCTTCTTGGCGGTTTCTGTGAAAGCCAGCAGCCAATGCCTGACAGGGCTGGATCACGTGGCCGGGACTGTGTAGGGCCCAAGTAAAGTGACTTTCCAGAGCACAGAGCGTGCAGAGCTCTGAACGACGCTGGCACGTGCGGGAGTGCTCCTGCGACAGCAGATAGTTGGCGAGTGGCGGGGTGTATGTCAGACACTGGAGGGCTGCATTCATGTAGCAGGCGTTCCCCAGGTTCTGCAGACCAGCCCCGATGCCGTAAGGTTCCATCCAGCTCAGAGAAGCTTGCCCTCCGGCAGCCAGCTCTGTTTGCCCTGCAGCCAAATCCTCGTCCAGCTGGGGCTCGTTCTGTGGCCGGGCTGACGATTTCCCTGGCACATACAAAGCCCCTTCTGCATTCCGCTGAGAACCTCTGTATCTGCCAAGGACCTTGAAATGAGACTCACCCCCCGAGGGCATTGAAGCAGCCTTCAGCACTACTCCAGGGGCCGTGGTCCCGAGACTTGTGCGCTGGCGTTCCGCTCTCTGCAACCTTGCTCAGGTCAGGGACGGATGCTCAGGTCTCCCTCCACTCACCACCCTTATATAGCCTACACGACCTGCGCACCCGCCCCCCACCGGCCAGCTCCACCAATCAGCTTCAAGTCCGGAAATGGTCAGAGGGCTGAGGGTGGGGCAGCCTCCCTCATGGCTTCTCACATCACCTGCTCTTCTCCACAGCACTGGGAGGCGATGGACTTAGCATCATCACCTCGCTCTCTGGCCACATTGCAACCCACGTGGGATGATGGCATGATTGATGCCAGAGATTTCACAAACAACAACAACTAAGTGTGATGGAACGCTTGGATGTCCTGCAGCTTTGGTGAAAGTACAACTTCATGTCAAAGTGTGTGTGTGTTTGCTTGTGTGTGTGCGTGTGTGCAAGAGAAAGTGAGGGTTTGGAGACATGTATATGGGGGGAGGGGAGACTGGTTCCGTTTCAATCCCACCAGCAGAGCTTAAAATCCCCTCACGCTGAAAACACTCTTCATAGGATTTGAGGCCACACCCTCTGTCTTGCATGGCCGGCTACCCACACAGGTGCCTGTCTATGCTCTGGCTGATCCTCTTTCCGGCCAGCTCCCTGCTTGTGGCCAGGGAATGCAGTAAAGCATGGCCCAAAGACTCGGCTCCCCGCCGCCAACGAAGACACCCAGAAGAAGCTACGGGCTCGGCCGTCGGGGCCTGCCTCTGCGCTTCAGCTTGTGATGGGAATGGGCGAGAGAACCAGTGTACCTGAGAGACTCAGTGTCTCCATTCTTCTCTCTGTCTCTCTCTCTCCCCTTTCTCTCATTTCTGACTCTCTTTCTGTCTCTCGGAGAAATGGTGAATCCATCCATCCATCCATCCATCCATCCATCCATCCATCCTTCCTTCCTTCCACCTATCAAAGCATCGATCAATCGCTCGATCAGTGATCACAGTGAACTCCTAATTATCACTCTGACTTAGAAGACAAGGCTTGGTTTCCTTTTTCAATATGAATTTATTGATTCATTGACGCATTGATGAAGGCCCAAATCCCCTGCCCCACTGAGTTCCCCTCATCCCACTCACAACTTGTCATCTTGGGTTCCCCAAGGCCTAGGTGCACGGGGAGCCCTTGTTTCCAAAGACAAGAGCTGGCTGAGGATTCCCTATAGACTCTCAGCTCCATCTGGCTTTCCGTGATGGAGCCATGGGGCTCGCTGCCTGTATGCCCCACAACGTGTTTGCGATGCCCTTTCCAGACCAAGTAGGTCCAGCCAATGTTGCGTGTGTGCATGTGTGTGTGCCTGAGTGTGTGTGTGTGCGTGTTCTATCCACTGATTCATCAGTAAACATACGCATGAACCAAGAAAGATAGTGTCTCTCCTTGTTGATGCACGCATGAAAAGTATGTCCTTTATTGAGGGATGAGATCGCCGCCCGCAATCTCCTTGCAGGTGCTGGCCCACCCCCGCGGATGTGCACTCCCCTACCACCAAGCAAGGCTCGGCAAAGGCTCCCGCCAGGAGGGAAGCGACTAGAATTGTAGGAGCGGCCTCTTTGCGTGTTTGTTCTTCCTCTTGGGAGCTCTGGCTCTGCCTCTGCTTGCCAGCCCGGGGAGCTGGCTGGCATTCTCGGGCAGCTGATGCGTTGGCGTGCCAGCTGAGCTGCGCTGCCAGGAGCGTTCCTGTGGTGCGGGATGGCTCGTCGGCTGCACGCTGGATCGTGCCTGATGAATCAGGACTGCAGTGCTTGGCAGGCCGGGCTCCACTCGCCTGAGGTTGAAGGAGCCCTTGGGCCGCTGCTGCTCTTGCAGGGATTTCCACTCATCTAAGCTGAGTTCCTGCGTTCTCCACTCCAAGTGCTGCCAGTCTTCTTCCGCTTCCAGGTTGGAATGTTTTGCAGGCTCCCCTGGGGTACTTGCGTGTCTCTCTCGAGGCCCAGAGCCTGGCGCTCCCTGGCCCCGTGGCACTTGCCCATTGGCGCCATCCCATTCACCCTTGCGCACATAGAAAAGCACGTAGGCACTTTGCTTCAAGGCCAAAGTCAGGCCACAGGCAGTGACCTTCGCGTCATCCATCTGATACCAGCGGCCGTTGCCAGCTTTCACGTAGCACAGGTAATGCCCTCTGTCACGACGCAAGCCCACGTGCACAAGGACAGCATAGAGCCTGTACTCCAGCGGCCCCCCATTCTGCCGAGACAGGTAAGGCCTCATGTCCAAGCAGTCAGGATAGTGCACGGGCTTCGCCATCTTGTCACGCGTGAAGTCAGAAAAGCGTTTCAAGACCAAGATGAGCACATCCCCACACGTGTGCAAGGTGAGTGTGCGGGAGGCAGGCGTCTTCTTGAGGCAGGCAGCACAATCATAGGCGTTGTCCCCGTCCAGCTCTTCCGGGCTCACCAAATGCCGCAAGGCTTCCTGCACATCCTTGGCGGCCTGGATATCCAGCACAATGTCCAGGTATGGGTCCCATGTGTCTGAAGTGCCTCGGCACTGGAGACATGTGACTCGAGACCTCCAGCGGCCTCCAGCTAGCTGATGGCTTAGAGGCTGGTCCTCAGTGGGCCCCACCTCGCAGTTGAGGCCAGGCAGACCTGCTGCCCTGAGGGCATCGAGCGCGAACATCAGAAACTCGTGGGCATCTTCTTGGCGGTTTCTGTGAAAGCCAGCAGCCAATGCCTGACAGGGCTGGATCACGTGGCCGGGACTGTGTAGGGCCCAAGTAAAGTGACTTTCCAGAGCACAGAGCGTGCAGAGCTCTGAACGACGCTGGCACGTGCGGGAGTGCTCCTGCGACAGCAGATAGTTGGCGAGTGGCGGGGTGTATGTCAGACACTGGAGGGCTGCATTCATGTAGCAGGCGTTCCCCAGGTTCTGCAGACCAGCCCCGATGCCGTAAGGTTCCATCCAGCTCAGAGAAGCTTGCCCTCCGGCAGCCAGCTCTGTTTGCCCTGCAGCCAAATCCTCGTCCAGCTGGGGCTCGTTCTGTGGCCGGGCTGACGATTTCCCTGGCACATACAAAGCCCCTTCTGCATTCCGCTGAGAACCTCTGTATCTGCCAAGGACCTTGAAATGAGACTCACCCCCCGAGGGCATTGAAGCAGCCTTCAGCACTACTCCAGGGGCCGTGGTCCCGAGACTTGTGCGCTGGCGTTCCGCTCTCTGCAACCTTGCTCAGGTCAGGGACGGATGCTCAGGTCTCCCTCCACTCACCACCCTTATATAGCCTACACGACCTGCGCACCCGCCCCCCACCGGCCAGCTCCACCAATCAGCTTCAAGTCCGGAAATGGTCAGAGGGCTGAGGGTGGGGCAGCCTCCCTCATGGCTTCTCACATCACCTGCTCTTCTCCACAGCACTGGGAGGCGATGGACTTAGCATCATCACCTCGCTCTCTGGCCACATTGCAACCCACGTGGGATGATGGCATGATTGATGCCAGAGATTTCACAAACAACAACAACTAAGTGTGATGGAACGCTTGGATGTCCTGCAGCTTTGGTGAAAGTACAACTTCATGTCAAAGTGTGTGTGTGTTTGCTTGTGTGTGTGCGTGTGTGCAAGAGAAAGTGAGGGTTTGGAGACATGTATATGGGGGGAGGGGAGACTGGTTCCGTTTCAATCCCACCAGCAGAGCTTAAAATCCCCTCACGCTGAAAACACTCTTCATAGGATTTGAGGCCACACCCTCTGTCTTGCATGGCCGGCTACCCACACAGGTGCCTGTCTATGCTCGGGCTGATCCTCTTTCCGGCCAGCTCCCTGCTTGTGGCCAGGGAATGCAGTAAAGCATGGCCCAAAGACTCGGCTCCCCGCCGCCAACGAAGACACCCAGAAGAAGCTACGGGCTCGGCCGTCGGGGCCTGCCTCTGCGCTTCAGCTTGTGATGGGAATGGGCGAGAGAACCAGTGTACCTGAGAGACTCAGTGTCTCCATTCTTCTCTCTGTCTCTCTCTCTCCCCTTTCTCTCATTTCTGACTCTCTTTCTGTCTCTCGGAGAAATGGTGAATCCATCCATCCATCCATCCATCCATCCATCCATCCATCCATCCTTCCTTCCTTCCACCTATCAAAGCATCGATCAATCGCTCGATCAGTGATCACAGTGAACTCCTAATTATCACTCTGACTTAGAAGACAAGGCTTGGTTTCCTTTTTCAATATGAATTTATTGATTCATTGACGCATTGATGAAGGCCCAAATCCCCTGCCCCACTGAGTTCCCCTCATCCCACTCACAACTTGTCATCTTGGGTTCCCCAAGGCCTAGGTGCACGGGGAGCCCTTGTTTCCAAAGACAAGAGCTGGCTGAGGATTCCCTATAGACTCTCAGCTCCATCTGGCTTTCCGTGATGGAGCCATGGGGCTCGCTGCCTGTATGCCCCACAACGTGTTTGCGATGCCCTTTCCAGACCAAGTAGGTCCAGCCAATGTTGCGTGTGTGCATGTGTGTGTGCCTGAGTGTGTGTGTGTGCGTGTTCTATCCACTGATTCATCAGTAAACATACGCATGAACCAAGAAAGATAGTGTCTCTCCTTGTTGATGCACGCATGAAAAGTATGTCCTTTATTGAGGGATGAGATCGCCGCCCGCAATCTCCTTGCAGGTGCTGGCCCACCCCCGCGGATGTGCACTCCCCTACCACCAAGCAAGGCTCGGCAAAGGCTCCCGCCAGGAGGGAAGCGACTAGAATTGTAGGAGCGGCCTCTTTGCGTGTTTGTTCTTCCTCTTGGGAGCTCTGGCTCTGCCTCTGCTTGCCAGCCCGGGGAGCTGGCTGGCATTCTCGGGCAGCTGATGCGTTGGCGTGCCAGCTGAGCTGCGCTGCCAGGAGCGTTCCTGTGGTGCGGGATGGCTCGTCGGCTGCACGCTGGATCGTGCCTGATGAATCAGGACTGCAGTGCTTGGCAGGCCGGGCTCCACTCGCCTGAGGTTGAAGGAGCCCTTGGGCCGCTGCTGCTCTTGCAGGGATTTCCACTCATCTAAGCTGAGTTCCTGCGTTCTCCACTCCAAGTGCTGCCAGTCTTCTTCCGCTTCCAGGTTGGAATGTTTTGCAGGCTCCCCTGGGGTACTTGCGTGTCTCTCTCGAGGCCCAGAGCCTGGCGCTCCCTGGCCCCGTGGCACTTGCCCATTGGCGCCATCCCATTCACCCTTGCGCACATAGAAAAGCACGTAGGCACTTTGCTTCAAGGCCAAAGTCAGGCCACAGGCAGTGACCTTCGCGTCATCCATCTGATACCAGCGGCCGTTGCCAGCTTTCACGTAGCACAGGTAATGCCCTCTGTCACGACGCAAGCCCACGTGCACAAGGACAGCATAGAGCCTGTACTCCAGCGGCCCCCCATTCTGCCGAGACAGGTAAGGCCTCATGTCCAAGCAGTCAGGATAGTGCACGGGCTTCGCCATCTTGTCACGCGTGAAGTCAGAAAAGCGTTTCAAGACCAAGATGAGCACATCCCCACACGTGTGCAAGGTGAGTGTGCGGGAGGCAGGCGTCTTCTTGAGGCAGGCAGCACAATCATAGGCGTTGTCCCCGTCCAGCTCTTCCGGGCTCACCAAATGCCGCAAGGCTTCCTGCACATCCTTGGCGGCCTGGATATCCAGCACAATGTCCAGGTATGGGTCCCATGTGTCTGAAGTGCCTCGGCACTGGAGACATGTGACTCGAGACCTCCAGCGGCCTCCAGCTAGCTGATGGCTTAGAGGCTGGTCCTCAGTGGGCCCCACCTCGCAGTTGAGGCCAGGCAGACCTGCTGCCCTGAGGGCATCGAGCGCGAACATCAGAAACTCGTGGGCATCTTCTTGGCGGTTTCTGTGAAAGCCAGCAGCCAATGCCTGACAGGGCTGGATCACGTGGCCGGGACTGTGTAGGGCCCAAGTAAAGTGACTTTCCAGAGCACAGAGCGTGCAGAGCTCTGAACGACGCTGGCACGTGCGGGAGTGCTCCTGCGACAGCAGATAGTTGGCGAGTGGCGGGGTGTATGTCAGACACTGGAGGGCTGCATTCATGTAGCAGGCGTTCCCCAGGTTCTGCAGACCAGCCCCGATGCCGTAAGGTTCCATCCAGCTCAGAGAAGCTTGCCCTCCGGCAGCCAGCTCTGTTTGCCCTGCAGCCAAATCCTCGTCCAGCTGGGGCTCGTTCTGTGGCCGGGCTGACGATTTCCCTGGCACATACAAAGCCCCTTCTGCATTCCGCTGAGAACCTCTGTATCTGCCAAGGACCTTGAAATGAGACTCACCCCCCGAGGGCATTGAAGCAGCCTTCAGCACTACTCCAGGGGCCGTGGTCCCGAGACTTGTGCGCTGGCGTTCCGCTCTCTGCAACCTTGCTCAGGTCAGGGACGGATGCTCAGGTCTCCCTCCACTCACCACCCTTATATAGCCTACACGACCTGCGCACCCGCCCCCCACCGGCCAGCTCCACCAATCAGCTTCAAGTCCGGAAATGGTCAGAGGGCTGAGGGTGGGGCAGCCTCCCTCATGGCTTCTCACATCACCTGCTCTTCTCCACAGCACTGGGAGGCGGTGGACTTAGCATCATCACCTCGCTCTCTGGCCACATTGCAACCCACGTGGGATGATGGCATGATTGATGCCAGAGATTTCACAAACAACAACAACTAAGTGTGATGGAACGCTTGGATGTCCTGCAGCTTTGGTGAAAGTACAACTTCATGTCAAAGTGTGTGTGTGTTTGCTTGTGTGTGTGCGTGTGTGCAAGAGAAAGTGAGGGTTTGGAGACATGTATATGGGGGGAGGGGAGACTGGTTCCGTTTCAATCCCACCAGCAGAGCTTAAAATCCCCTCACGCTGAAAACACTCTTCATAGGATTTGAGGCCACACCCTCTGTCTTGCATGGCCGGCTACCCACACAGGTGCCTGTCTATGCTCTGGCTGATCCTCTTTCCGGCCAGCTCCCTGCTTGTGGCCAGGGAATGCAGTAAAGCATGGCCCAAAGACTCGGCTCCCCGCCGCCAACGAAGACACCCAGAAGAAGCTACGGGCTCGGCCGTCGGGGCCTGCCTCTGCGCTTCAGCTTGTGATGGGAATGGGCGAGAGAACCAGTGTACCTGAGAGACTCAGTGTCTCCATTCTTCTCTCTGTCTCTCTCTCTCCCCTTTCTCTCATTTCTGA